>NW_005842911.1:194360-207271 GCF_000455745.1 Alligator sinensis | reverse complement strand
ACTTCCCTCCCAGCAAATGGGAACCCCTTTGCTACCTTTAATATTTATGAGGGGGGGAGCACCAGAGTGTCCAATGAGAAGCCCGGGGTCGGACTCAGCGTGCGAGGCTGAGTGTGTATATATAGTGTGCCGGGCACATGCTGCCAGGTGTGTGCGTATCAATGCCCAGAGGCCCACTCACCCTTCGGCACAGGGGGATACCAGCCTGGGCCCCCATGACAGCCCTGCTCCTCCCCGCGGGCCCGCCGGTCAGAGCAGGTGTCTGAGCTCTCCACGGGAAACTTTCGGACCCACACATGAGCGGAGGAGCCAAGCAGCCCCTCGTGCCTGGATTATTCGACCTCCGTCCTGCAAGGAGAGAGAAGCCAGAGGAGCTTCGGGGCTCGGGGATGTCGTCTGGTGAGGGGTAAGGTGTGTCTTGGGTCTGGGCAGAGCCGGGTGCCAGCCATGCATCTGTAGGTTGTGGTACCCATTGCCGCATACCTGGCTCCAGTGGGACGTTACAGAAGTAGATGGATGGATGGATAGTTCAGCGTATTATCTGGGTAGATGAATGGAGAGGTAGGTTTCTAGGCAGATCAGCATGTTATTTGGATGGACAGATGGATGGACAGAGAGGTAGATGCATCAGCATATTATTTGGATGGATGGACTGACAGATAGGTTGATTCCTCTCAGCCCATTTCTAGCTACAAAAAGACCCATTGGGATGGGGGATTGACGCTGTGCACACACACATGCCCTTACTTCACTTGGGAGAAGCTGTTTGGTGTGAACGCGGCTAAAAAGATACGCAAGTTCATCCCTGCATACTCCAAAGCAGGTCCCGAGCCTGGACCCGCTGCTTTGCCTTTTCAGGTATCTGCCGTCCTTCCAAACTTGTCCTGCTTTTCCTGGTGGGACTAAGCTCTGGTGCAAAAAAAAGGGGTGTCTATGCATTCATACACCCGGGCACACGCACAAACCCCTGCCTTCAGTTTGCTTGTGTTTCTTTTAATGCCCTCTAAAGGCACCACCCAGGCCGTGGGCAGATGATCAAGTGAAGGGCTGCTTAGCTGAGACCCCCCCCCCCCCCCCCCAACAGGCATAATGACAGACAAGGCACTCTGCATTTCTTTTTGAGGGAAAAGTGAAAATTTACCAAAAGCGAAAGTAAGTCACTGCTGTAAAGAAACTGCGGGTGGCAGACAGAAGGAAGGAAAGAGGCCTCGGGGGGAGGCTGAGCTATACCCACATGAGAGATCTGGTGCATCCTGTTATCTTCCATGTGTGTCAGGGTCCCAGCACTGACCATGGGGTCTAACACACAACCCTTGCCCTTCTTGTATTGAAAATGCCCCGGCTGCTCCCTGCCTCGCTCACAGGGACAGAGGTGTCACAGCAAGGGCCCAGGCTTGTCTGACACACTAGGTGTGCATAAACTTTATTCTGCGCAGCACGGCGTTCATGCAGACAGTTCCCGCCTAGCAACGGGGCTGTGCAGGGACCATGTTCCCCATATAATGCTGCTGGTGATTGCCTTGGAGAGATAGTAGAACCTCCCCCAGCCTGCAGTACTCTTGTTCCCCCTCCACCTCCTTCCATGAATCATCTCCCAGGGGCCCGGTTTTGTCAAGCAATTGTTTGTGTCCTCGCCCAGATCCAAGAGCATCAGGGCCCTGCTCCAGGTAACTCCAGCAGGCCATGCCCACTAGTGCAAAGCCAGGGACTCCCTGTCCAGGTCAGGCCACATCATGCCTTGCACTTTGCAGCAATGGAAGTGATGCACGAGGCGCAGAATTGGGCCCATTGCTTTCGGTTCTGCGCCACTCGCCTACCACCGGAGCAGTGAAGCACATCCCTGGAAGCAAATGCAACCCATGACATTTGGGAGAAAGGGTTGGGGTTAGAAAGAGCCAGACACCTAGGCAAAAAGACATACAAAAAACTAGAACTCTTGGTTCCAAAATGACACCTTTTATTAGACCAACTGGAAAATGGCAAGAAAATTGTCCTTTTCTGCAAGCTTTTTGGATCCAAGTCCCTTTGTCAGGCTCTGGGAAAAGTGTAGATGGTACAAGATAGTAAAAAGTCCCCATAGGTAGGAAATAAACTTCATAGGCACGCACTTACTCATGCACGTGTCCGTTCCCCCCCGGCACTGGATTCAAATCTGCAGGGGTGCAAGGAGGTAACAGAAGAGCCTCCCTGGTGCGAGTCCCCAGTGCCTGGGGGAAGCCTGCTCTGCCCGGCCTGACTGCAGGGATCTCAGGAGCAGGAAGGAGCCAGCTTCTTCTAAATGTAGCAGTGCCCCGTTTGCAGTCCACAGTGCCTGGCACGTCCGCCACTGGGAGCACCTTTCCAGAGGTGGCTCCAGGCAGAGCAGACTGCAATCTTCTTGGGGCAGGGACTTCTGTGTGCACAGCACCTGCCCTACCTGAAAGAAATACCCATTCCACAAAGAAACAAGCTGTCCAGCAATATCACTGCCGGGGCCAGATCTGCACAACTGATGTTTGTTCTGGGCCAGGATGTCCCGAAGGAAGGACAGTGGGAGAAGGGAGATCCTGGTTAGATGGGAACATTTGTGGGTCAACAGAGGAGAGAGAAAAAGGGGAAAGGAGCAAGGGAAGCAGAAGCGGGGGAGAGAGCCAGGAAGTTGGATAAGACATGCACTGAGTCATTATGCAAGTTGGGGCACTTGCACTTGCACATTCAGGTACCTTTAAACCCATGTGCAAGCGCTTTGGTCAATCAGGGCCTGACTTAACCTCTGAACCTTGCTGCCAGGGAAGTAGGTTCAACCCCAGCCCGAATGCAGCACAGCTCTGAGCCCAGTCATTTCAGGGCTTAGACTTTAGAGAGGGAAAGAAATATTGGAGCAAGCTGCCGACCCCTTTGCTCTCACGGGACCTTTGGGCTTTGCTGAAATAACTTCATTAAGGGCCTGGGTTGGGATTTTTTTTTTAATTAAAACATGCCATGTGTTTCAACTGTGGCAATTTTAGGACCATATTTTGCAGACTTTCTTAGTTGCCTGTCTTTCGGCTTCTTCCAAATATTGTGTGACATGGAGCAGGTTTTTGTCCCTTTGCGCTTCTCTGCGTTTGGGCGTTAGGTTCACTATTGTGTGAATTTCTGCGTGTGCATGAATGTGCGTGGGGGCAATTGCTGCATGTTCGCAGGGGTGCAAGGAAATGAATTGCTCTGACAGGTGTTTGTGCACCAACGGCTTTCGGCGTGTCGAGGTGTCTGTTGTGCGTGACCTGTGTGTGCATGTGTGAGAGCACATGGGTGAATGGCGGTGCGGACATGTGGGATTTCTTGTGCATTAATGTGTGCTGGGGGGGGGGGCTGTTTCTCTGTGTACGTGCAGGTAAGTTCCCTTAAGTATGTCTCCAGGTTTATCTCTGCAAAGCCCTGGGGACAGTTCGGTGCCTGACAGGCCCTTTCAAGGGGGACAGAGATGGTTGCTTTCATTTCCATGCCCTTATACCCGGTCTGCTTCGATTGCTCGAAGTAGTGTCATTCATTACAAAGAACTTGTCATGCTGTCTGTCCATCTCTCTAGTAGCCTGTCTTATTTACAGCCCCAGATTGTGACCTTAGTGCTGATTTCTTCCTTTTTCCCCCTATTCCAAACACTGCCCCCCTTTCCCTGCGGGCTCTGTCCCTGCCCCTGCTGTGTGCCAATCTAGCTGGGGGGTAGAGTCGAGCCTTCCCCAGCCCAGACCTGCACCCCCTTCTCTTCCCCCCGTTGCTTTGGAAGCATCTGTTTGCGACCTGGGCTCCAGAGTATTTGGCCAAGGCAGGGGGAGGGAAGGGAGATGGCAAGACAGCCTTCCCCGCCTGCGTGCAACATCCCAGAGGGAGCAGGGAGCCAGTTTCTATTTGGACACGTCAAGCAAAGCAGCTGTGTTGGGTTCCATATGTCTGGGGTGCCAGAATCCATGACATACGGGCTCATTTAATATACAATAAGCTCCCCCCGCTCCCGCAGTCTGTCTTTCCCCTTCACTCATCCGCCACCTGTCATCTCTCCAGAGAGCCCGGGAGAAATGGCTCCCATCGACTTCCACAGTCACCTCGTCTGGCCGTGCCCAGCGCCCCTGGGTGCTGCAGGGCCTGGGGCTGCACGGTGGGTGTGCTGAGCTGGGCCCGTGCTCTGCCGGGAGCCAAGCCGCAAAGGGCTTCCATTTCCAGGACAGAGGAAGTGCGTTTTGGTTTTCTCTCTCATTTATTCTTGCATCCACCCATCTTGGACCCTGTGTTTTATTTCTCTCGCACACTTTCTTTCCTATTCATTGCTTTCTTTCACCCGTCTCCTGGAAGAATTGCTTGCTTTCGAAAGCTGGTCTGACTTTATTCCACCCCATAAGAGAGAGCGCCCCCCAAAACTTCCCTTTTTCTTCTTTTTCTTCCCTTTCTCTTCCTTTCACTTGTTCTTTCTCCCTTTCTTCCCTGGGGAGCAAAAAGTTACTGAGAAGCTGCTTGTTTCTGTTTTCTAGAGCACCTGGGAGGAACTTCCAGAGACTGACGTCTGAAGAGTAAAACCAGCTCCCGGCAGCAACGGGAAGAAAGATTCTCCAATCTGTCCCCCAACACCCCCCCTCCCCCCCACACACAATCTCACACTCACACACGTGTGCATGCACACCCACGCACAGAGGAGAGCTTTATTTATTTATTTATTTATTTAATTTATATATTTATTGAAAATTTATTTAAAATATTTATTGGGAAGATGGTTTGCTGGCATCGCTGATTCTCCTGAGAAAGGGAGCAGCTTTGAAACCCACTTTGGAAAGATTATTATTATTTATTATTATTATTACTATTATTATTATTATTACTATTACTTATTTATTCCCCCCATCCGTTCCTTTCCTCATGATGGTGATGACGATGTAAATTGGAGGAGCTTTATAGGAAATAGAAAGCGATTTCACTGTGTAATCCTCCCTATATCTATTTATTCATCTATCCATTTGCCTACCATATCTATCTAGCTGTCTGTCTGTGTGTTTGTCCATCTACCTGTCTTTCTGTTTACCTCTCTATCCTCGTACACTCTGTCCATCTCTCTGTCCATCCATCCATCCGTCCCTCTTATTCCAAGATGATGCTGAACTCAGACCAGACCGAGATCGACCTGCCCCCGACGCACTCGGAGACAGAGTCGGTCTTCAGTGACTGCGGGGGGGTGGGCGGCCGCGGGGGGGGCCCCGAAGACGCCGGCAGCGTCGGCCTGTGTGGCCAGTCCCGTGTGGCAGAGCCGGGTGAGGCGCTGAAAAAGGACCTGCAGCACCTGAGCCGGGAGGAGCGCCGGCGGCGGCGCCGGGCCACGGCCAAGTACCGCACAGCCCACGCCACGCGGGAGCGCATCCGCGTGGAGGCCTTCAACATGGCCTTCGCCGAGCTGCGCAAGCTGCTGCCCACGCTGCCACCGGACAAGAAGCTCTCCAAGATTGAGATCCTCCGCCTGGCCATCTGCTACATCTCCTACCTGAACCACGTGCTGGACGTCTGACCGCCCCACTATGCCCTCCATCCGTCCATCTGCCCGCTGACTACCCGACCTGAAGCACGTGCTGGACATCTGAGCCACCTGGCCCCTGCCCTCCATCTCTCCATCCATCCATGCAACAGAGCATCCATCCATCCATCCATCCATCTATCCATCCATCTGCTGTATGTCCCACCTGAACAGAGTGCACGCGGGTCTGAGCCTCCGAGCCTGGGTCTGTCTGTCTGTCTGCCTGCTGTATCTGCTACCTGAATGATGTCCTGGACATTTTCTATGATTTTATGACATCTGAGCTCCCCAGTCCGTGTGCACCTCGGGATGTCAGAGCTCCCAAGCCAACAGCCGTCTGTTCGCCTGCATTGGACCCTGCACAACCCATGAATGGTTGATGCCGTGTCCATCCATCCACCCCCACGTGCTCACTCCCTCTGTCTGTCTGTCTCTCTATCCCATCACGTACCCCAAAAGCCTCTGCCTGTTGGCGTGTGTCTGTTCGCTGGTCTGTCCAGGGCTTTGCTCACAGCCCTCAGCTTCTCCCGTCTGTTTGGGGTTTCAGCTGAAAGTCAAGAGACAAAAAACCAACTGCAAGAGTTTTCTCCAACATTTAGCTCTTACCAGTACTCCTGGGTCCTATCCCCTCCCTGCCGCTGACTCGCCCAGGGGGGTAGGGGTGCCCCCTTTTCCCCCCTCTCTGTACCTCAGTTTCCCCTCCCGTAAAAGCAGGGAGAATGATACCTACCTCTGTATTGCGAAGACTCGTCCGTGAATGTCCACAGCACGCTCGGAGATCCCTGGGAGGAGAGAAGTGGCAGAGAGAGACGGCCGTGGCAAACGGAGGAGGATTTCCCACCCCCGCGTGGCTCAGCTGGAGCAACAGGCAGACAGACAGACACACAGACAGGGCAGAGCAGAGCCAGCCAGGCCTCCCCGCCACGACTCTGTGCCACGAGGATCCCTACCACGTCAATCCATCAATCCCGTTGCTGTTTCTTTGCAGTGTTGTGCACTTTTTTTTTAGCAGAAGAGAGAAAACCACCACAACAAACCAGCCCCCGCCAAGGGAGAAGCCAGCCTTGTGGACCTCCCAGGCCCCGAGGGCTTGTCGGCTGTTGGGAACGCGTGAGGGTTTGTTACGGAGGGTTTCATACGGAAGCTGGGAGCGGGAAATGAAATTAAACCATGCCGGAGCCACAGCCCGAGCCCTTGGATTTGGAAATGAGCCACTTTCCTTCTCCTTCCTACTCCTCCATTCCCCCGTCCTCGTTCTTTGGTGGCAGCTGGGTCATTTCATGAGTGTAATTGAGGGATGTTAAGACCGGGCGTAATCAAATCTCATGCTCCGGCACGTGGCCCGACTGCTGCGGGGGTCAGGGCTCTGCCTCTCGTCGCACGGGGCGAGCTGGAGGCCTTGGGCAGGGGTGTGCCAGGGGTCTTGGGCAGCAAGAGCATCGTGCCCTGCATTTCTGCCCTGGAGCTGTGCCTTCCCAGTGGGGAATGAGCTGGGGGTCACCGGCAGACCCAGCTCTGTGGGCATCGTGGTGGGACTTGCAAGACCAGACCTTCCCCCTCCATCTATCCAAGGTGCTCAGTTTTTCATGTGGACCAGCCCCAGGGATACACACCTACGCTGGGAAATAGGGGACCCAAAGGGGCTGATATCGTCATGCATTGGCCCCTCATTTCCCCAGACCTGCCCCAGGGCATTTAATGATCCTCTCCCCACAGACCCCTGCAGACATGGCCCTCTGCAAGACCTCCTTGTCCTTGCTCCTCCAGGCAAGGCAGGGTTAATGGCCCCCATCCCTGGCCCAGCTGTGGGCTCAGCTGAGGCTCCCTGTGCTGCAGTCAGGAGGGGCATTAATAGCAGAGTGGGACCAAGGCACTCAGCCAGGCCAAGGTGCCTCCACACTCCTGGGAGCTTTGCACGTGCAGGTCAGAGGCCCCTGGCGGGGTGCTTGGGATCCAAGGGATTCCCCTTCCTGCAAAGCACCCTGGAGCCAGGCTGGGGGGTCTCCCGTTCTCTGTCCCTGGGTGCTACGTGCTGCTGCTCTTCTCTCCCTCCAGTTATTTCCATCTGCAAACTCAACACCCACTGGTGTCCCCCCCGTCTTTCCTTGCAGCATCCAGAAGGGAGAGAATTTATTGCCCCTTTCCCTTTTCTGCCCAGCAATCACCAGGGGTCCCTGGGGGGGCTGGTTGCAGCTGCTCGGTGCTTGCTCCAAATTTCTTCAGATAATCGATTGGCCTCGGCTGCTTCTTGGCTGAGCAGAGCTGAACGATTGGTGCGGACTGCAGCATGCTCCCCCGCCCAGCCCCTTGTTTTTCCCCCCAAACTGGGCATGAGATTCACTCCCTTGCAAGGTCACGGGACCCACCTGGCAGTGGCTTGTACCCTCGGGTGTGAAGCAGTGGGAAATGAGGCCCACGGGTCCGATCATCCCTTACTTTATGAGGAAGAAAGCAAGCTTGCCTGTGCCTGCTGGATGCAGAGCCTGGCCGGCTCTGCTTGGAGCTCTGTGCCCAGGGAGAAGACTGTCTGGGGCTGCGGATGCAAAGGTAAAGGGTGCTGCGGCTTGAGCACCACGCGGTGCCAGGCCCCATGCGAGTGCATGGTAACAGCTGATCCAGCTGGCCCAAAACCAGCCTCTGAGCTGCCCAGGCTGGGTCATTACACAGCACAACTGCAGCCAGGGGAAGATCCCTCGGCCAAGTCGTGGTCCCACCTGAGCCTGCTTAGCTTGGAAGAGCTCCTGGGAGTAAAGCCTGGGGTCAGGTCACAGCTGCCACGTCTGTGGTCCGGCATCCACTCTAGCTGGGCACAACCCCCTCTGCACACAGGTTTTCTCTCTCACTGCTATGGGATGCCATCCAGAGCACTAGGGCTTCTAGAAACCTAGCCACGTGGATGAAACATTGGTCAGCGGGGTGTTTCCCAGGTCCAGGCTATGAAACTGTTGTGCTGCGCTACCAAAGTCTGGTGGTTAGAGCAAGCTAGGGTCCGAACCTCCGCCCCCTGCACCAGGGAACATCCTCACCACTGCCAGGGACAAAGGGTGGAGTGAGAGAACCGGGAGCAATCTAGCAGGGCCCAGGGGGAGGATTGTGGGGGACAAGGGAAGGGGCTGAGCCCTGGGTCTTGCCTGGCTGTAGCTATGTCCAGAGGGGCAATCGGGGTTGTGGCTCCGAGGGAGGGGAGCAGAGGTTTTTTGGGCCCAGAGCTGGCTGGAAGGTAGGTGTAGAAATCGGGAGCAAAGGAACGGCCGGATGCTCCTGCATCCAGGGGAGCGGCGCCTTGTGTGAACAGGCAAGGCTGCACCCCAGAAATATTGCACCCCAGAAATACCCACCTTGGAGCAAGCATGCAGGGTTTGAGAGGGGAGCTGCTGCACCGTGGTCAGGGCAGGGGAGGGGAGGCAGGGTCTGGTCCCAGCTCTGGGGGAAGACCAGTCTCATGGGCTTGGAGCCCAAACTGGGCTCTGGGGTCTTTTCTGGGAGTCTGGGAAAAGGATTGGGGTTCAAGGGGCATCCTGTTCCCTGCTCAGATGCCCTGGGGCCTGGGAGGCCTCTGCCCCCGAACTCCTGTGGTGCCTGGGAGCAGCCTGCCGTACACACAGACTCTCCGATCTGCATCCCAGCCTCAAACACAAACCTCGTGATGACCCACGAGCACAACGGAGGGCACAGTTTCTCCAGCCCGGGCCCCTACTGCCACCCCCTGGGCCTTGCGTGCATGGGGAGACAGCCGGCCGCGAGCACGGACAGATTAATCATGTTAAGGACGTGTGAACATGCTGCCGCTCTCCCCCAGCCGGCTGCAGTGCCCATTGTTCCTGGGCCTGCCAGCCAAGTCCCTGACATATGGTCCACATTGTGCGGCGCACAATGGAAACACTTAATGCTAATTTAGGCTCTGGCTCTGGCCACACTGTCATCACCAACAGATTGGGGCTCCCCCCATGCCCTGTCCCTCTGCTGTTGCTTGCTTCTCCAGGCAGCTTTTGGGAGAGGGGTTCACTGGCTCCGGTCTCCCATTGACATTCATCCATCCTCCAGCAAGCCCCCCACCTATCCCCCTAGAGAGCTTCTGTCTATCCCCCTGCACATCCTTCATCCATCTGCTCTACAAACATGCTCTATCTAGCTTCGTGCACACCCCTTCGATCAGTCCATCCACCCCCTATTCGCTCCTTATCTTTGTATCTCCCTCTCAGCTTCCTATATCCTCATTGTTTTTCTGATCTACGGAGCTGAGTGCGCGGGGCTCTGCATGTGCATCTAACCCAGTGTTTCCCAACCTTTTAGACTCAATGCACCCTGGTTAGGCTCAAGACACTGCTCAGAAAATGCCAGCTCCTGTTTTTCACTTGGCTTTTCTTTACTGTAGAAATAATACAGCAATTCTTCAGTTGCAAAGGACTCGGAAAGCCTGCACCAGGTCCGAATGTCTTTAACACCTTGGATTCCTCTTTGAAATCTCAGCGGACCAGGTTCTTTGGGTAGATGGGATATCTTTTATTAGACCTACTAAGTAGTTGGAAAAAAAGTTTTTTGCAAGCTTTTGGGCGTAATCACCCTTCTTTAGTAGGCTATCTCTGAGTTTCTGTTGTGAATCATGTTTGCGTGCCTATCAGTGCTAACACTGCGTGGCACCCTTGAAAAGATATGAAGGCACCCTGGGGTGCTGCAGTCCTCTAGTTGAGAATGACCAATCTAATGTCTAAAGTGCCTGTCTGTGATGTCCATCTGTTTTCTATCCTCCCTTCCATGCACAACCTCTCTGCCTCTTTCTCCCCATCCGTGGCATGTCAGTCTCTCCCCTCCTCTCCCCTGTCCAGGATCTGTCCTTTGACTACCCAGCTTGCTGTGGCCATCAGCAGGGTGTGTAGGCACTGATCCACACCCGCTCGTTTCCTAGCCAAGGAAACCTGCCAAACAAACCCAATGTCATCTCTCCCTGGGGTCTCAGGTGCCAAGAAGTCAAAGTTGGCTCAGACCAGGCCCTGCAGCTGGAAAGGGAGGCTGTTCTGGGGATTTAAGGGCCAGGTGGGTTTCAGTGAGAGGCAAGCTCCTGAATAGCCTTAAAAGCCCAGGCTTGAAAGTTGTTATTAGCTGTGATGCTAAAAAGAGGTGAGCTGAGCTTTCCAGCTACAGGCTTCACTCACTGCCTGTACCTGGGGGTCTCCTGTGTATCTTTGGGAGCATATCTTCTTGCATGTTCATGCATGCATGCAAACTTTGTGCGTGCTCGTGCATGTACATGCCAGCAAGTTGTGTGTGTGTGTGTGTGTGTGTGTGTGTCTGCACACAGGTGTGTAGAAGGCACATGTGCGTGTGCTCTTATGCATGTGTGTGTCCCTGGACACATCTGTTTGCATTCACGTGTGTGTGCAGGGAGGAGTGTGCCCGCCTGTCCCTTGGCCGTGCTCTGAGCTGGAGGTAAAGGCTTGTGGTTGTGGCCCTTGCTGTACAGGTCCCAGGTGCACTTGCATACGCTGCCCCTCCTTCCCCACCCGGCTAATCCCACACATGTGCGAAGCATCCTCTGATACTGCCACCACCTGGTCCCCAAACACGACAGCCAAGTGTGAATGGTGCCGGCCAGGCAGTGTCCGAAGGCCCCAGCGTGGGGAAGGCTCTGACAGCCCCCACCCTGCCCCTTGCATCGGCTGCATCCAGGATCAGGCTTCTCCAGGCAAGCCCACTGCAGGTACCTCTCCTCCCCTGGGCATCTTCAGGGCAGCATCTCTTCATCCCTCCTGCTCCATGCTTGGTTCCCCTTCACCCAGAGCTCTGCCTCCTCTTCCCCTCCCTCCACTCCTCCATGAGACAATCCAATTGTTGGCATAGTCTCCTCTCTCCCCATACTCTCCAGGCTGGTCCTGTCTGTCTTGCTGAGACCACAGGATGGATATTTGGGTCTGACTTGATCCTGCCTGCTGGGTTTGGGGGGCAGACCCAGGGCACGTCCCCCTCACCCTGTCTTCAGCCTGTCCCCTCCAAACTCTCCCCAGAGGGTCCTGGTGTGATTTTCCAGCATCCCCAGCTAGCAGCTGAAGCTCCTACTATCCCCCAGCATGTTGGGCTTTCTGCTTGAGTCTGCAGTGCCCTCTGCCGTCACTTCTCTACCAGCTTCTGAGCAAGCCAGGATCTGAGCAGACCTGTCTCCCAGGGGCAGGCCAGGGTGCATTTCCCCAGGGCTGGTCAGGATCAGCCTCCCCGTGCCCAGGTGGAGAAAGGGGAATAGATTTGCCCACAGCCTCCCAGGAGGTGACTGGCCTACCTGAGAGAAGAACCCAGGAGTCCTGCCCACCCCCCCTCGCCTACGGTTATGTGCTAATTGTGCTGCAATAGCTCTGAGCCGCTTCAGCCCCAGCATGTCGGGCCCTGCACAGACGTGCAGCGAGGAGATAGGCTCTGCCCCAAGCTGCTCATGGCCCGAGTCCAAGGTGAGATAAGTGGGGTCGGACAGACAGACCGAGCCCCCCAGTTTGAATTAAGACTTGGGCTCCAATCTCCTCCTCGACCACGAGAGGGACCCTGCTACCACCTCTGAGTTTGTCCCTCCAGCACCGGGCTGAGATTTGGGGCTGGCTTCTCCCTTCCCAGAGGAATTCCCAGCTCCACTTGCTTTCTGGTGCTGGCTCAAGTCGTTCTCACCCATTCTTGCTGGCTGGAAGGCCCGGCCCTGGAGTCTGGACCCCCCCTGACAAACAGGAGCAGCTCAGATGGAGCAAGCTGAAAGGATGGAGGACTTAGGACCGGCTGTTTGAAGACCTGGAATTAAGTTCTGGCAATCAGGGCCGAGGATGGAGATGTCCCAGTAAATCACAGTGAGCCCCTCTCCAGTTGACAGAGTGGCCTGAGCATCCCAGCTGGCTGGGGTCAGCCTGACGGGCCTCATTCATCACCTCTGCCCGGGCGAGGCGGGGCAGCTGGCAGACAGGGAGCTGTGGGTGAGGGGGACATCCAGCTGCCTAAATCATCCCAAAAGGCTGGACAGCTATAGGGTACAAAGCCCTCTGACAATACACAGCCCCTCTGGGAAGACACACTGCACAAGCCTGTTCTCCATTCCCTACGGGGCAGTCGGTTGCAGCAGCCTTGGGGCTGCTCTGAGTGACCACAAGGAGACAAAAGGGGATTCAGAGGCCCTTGTCCCTGCCAAGTGCAAGAGGGAAAGGGTGGAGGAGCAGGCTGGAGGGTTTTGATAGGTGAGCCCACCTCTCCCTGCTCCCCAACAGAACCCAAGTCATCCTGGAGATGGTTTTGCAGGTCGGCTAGCTGCAAAAAAGGGGGGCTGAGCATGGATGGCTGCCCCTGGCTGCAGCAGGTGAAACATAGATTCATAGATAGTAGAGTCAGAAGGGACCCTGAGGGATCATCATGTCCGACCCCATGCCCCAGG
>NW_005842911.1:187960-194342 GCF_000455745.1 Alligator sinensis | reverse complement strand
AGGGAAAGGACCAAGATCAGACGACCACAGCCAGGTGCCTGTCTAGCCTCCTCTTGAAGACCTCCAAGTTAGGTGAGAGTATCACCTCTCCTGGCAGCCCGCTACAGATTCTGATCACCCTTACTGTGAAAAATTTCTTCCTAATGTCTAACCTGAATCTACTCTCCACTAGTTTGTACCCATTATTCCTAGTTACTCCTAGGAGTGCCCTGGTAAATTGTGCATCTCCAACTCTCTGTTGTCCTCCCTTGATAAACTTACAGGCTGCTACAAGGTCTCCCCTCAGACATCTCTTGTGAAGGCTGAAGAGATCCAGATCTCTCAACCTCCCCTCGTAGGGTTTTGTACAGAGGTCACTAATCAGATGAGTGGCCTCCCCTGGACCCTCTCCAGAGTCTCCCCATCCCTCTTGAAGTGCGGCACCCAAAACTGGACACAGCACTCCAACTGCAGCCTGACCAGTGCTGCATAGAGGGGGAGCATCACCTCCCTCGATCTGTTGGTCATGCATCTGCTAATACACGACAAGTGCTTTGTTGATGGTCTCGTTACAGTGCCGGCTCACGTTCATCTTGGAGTCAACTATGACTCCAAGATCCCTCTCAGCTGCTAAGCTGCTGAGGAGGTCATCCCCCAACCTGTAGGTGTGCAGGGGATTCCTCCTCCCTAGGTGGAGTACCTGGCATTTGTCTTCATTGAATTGCATCGTTTTGTTCTGCCCATTGACCCAACCTGTCCAGATCAGCCTGTATCCTCTCCCTGCCCTCCGGTGTATTAACCTTGCCCCATAACTTGGTGTCATCTGTGAACTTGGACAGGGTGCTCTCCACATCCTCATCCAAATCACTGATGAAGATATTAAATAACACCGGTCCAAGGACTGACCCCTTACAGGACCCCACTGCCCACCTCCTTCCAGATCGAAGACCCATCCACCATCACTCTCTAGGTGCAGTCCCTAAGCCAGTTGGCCACCCACCTGACTGTGTAAGCACCCACTCCACAGCCTGCTAGCTTCCATATGAGAACAGGATGTGAAACAGTATCGAAGGCCTTCTTAAATCCAGGTAGATGACATCTGCCTCAGCTCCAGTGTCAAGGCAGTGTGTTACCTGGTTGTAAAAGGCTATAAGGTTTGTCAGGCAGGATCATTTGTGATGAACTGGTAGACCAGCTGAGACCAGTTGGGCAGGGGTAGGGCGGAAGAGGAGGGGGACCAGAGGGCTGCAGACCAGCAACGCCCTGGGGTGACAGCACTAGTGGAGCGCTCCTCACCCCCATGCCCTCCTGTCTCCCTCCCCTGGCACTGACCAAGTATCCTTCCTCATCCCAGTCCTTTCTGTGGGCTGCTGACCAAAGCAGTTTTGCCCAGCTCATCAGTTGTTCGTGCCACTCGCTCTGGAACGTGTTGGCTCCTGTCCCAGCAGACGAGGGCTTGGGGGCAGGGCGATGTGAGGCCCAGCAACAGTCAGTGCCATCCCAACAGAAGCAAGCAGCAGAGCGTGCAAAGGGCGCTGGGGGGAGGCCCGATGCCAGGGGAGCCTGCTGCAGCTCCCTGCCTGCTGTGCTGCTCTTAGGCAGGGTGCCTGGGGCCATCGATGGGTGCAGGGTCCGTGCTGGGCGGCAGAGGGGAGAGTGGGAGTGACTGGAGAGAGGATACTACCTGGGGCACCAGGCATCTGCTCGCCCCCCTCCCTGCCTGGCCCAACATCACAGTCCGATTCTGCACCCAGGCAGCTGCTGGCCCCCCTGCCCAGCCCAGCATCACAGTCCGATCCTGCACCCAGGCTGGGGAACGCCCATGTTCTCGGGTGCAGGGAGTATTATTTGCCTCTCTCCTCCCCCCCCACATCCTGGCACCTTCACCCTTTTGCTCCATCCCTTCTCTTCCCCATCCCTTCCACGTCCCCTTCTCTTTCCTCTCCCGTTTTCCCCTCCCTTCCTCTTCCCTCCCCCCCACCCCAGCCTTTGCTCCTCTTTCTCTTTAAGAGAAAACAATACATTTAAATCCCACCAATGGCAGGTGGCTGAGCTAGGCACCGCCAGCAATTGGTCAGTGGTGGGGAGAGTCTCCACCTTTTTCCCTGCCCCTGGGGCCTTCCCCATTCAATAAAAGGGCCTGATGAGGGAAGTCGTGGGTGTCTTCTGTAATTGCCTCTTGCCCCCTTCCCTTGCTTGGATGCACGGGGTGTGCCTGCCTGTCCCTGTGCCCCCCCAGCAGCCCCTCTGTCTTGCATCCCTGCATGCACTCAGCTGCTAGCCCCTCTACCCCTGCCACCTTCGTGGCCCCGGTCTTTTCAGACCCGACCCCACCAGCCTCACTCCATCACTTCTGCATCCCCAATGCACTCTCGGCACTTGCAATTGCAGCTGATGCCTTTGGCTTTCCTATTTTCCACTCCCTTGGGTGCCCTGACTTCCGACCCCAGGAGCTCTGGGAAAGGAAGTCTGAGCAGGAGCCTTGGGTGGGGATGCAGCTCTCCTGTGCCCCTTGCTCCCTTGCCTGCTTAGCTCCTGGCACGAGCCAGGTGAGCCCAAAGGGCTCTATGCCAGCTTAAGATCCTGCAGGTTTGGGGCCTGTCGGCTGGCCTGTTCCCCTCTCGGTGGACTGGGTGGTCCCCGAAGCACTGTGAAGTCCTGCTTCCCTTCCCGAGCTTCTAGGTTTATGGTCTAGGTTTATCACAGCAACTGTACAGCACCCAGATGGATGCTGCCCTTGAACAAGGGGCAATGACAGGAGGTGGCATTCACCTGCCCAGGTGTGCAGGGCACGGTAGTCAGCCCTGACCAGTTCTCCCAATCTGCTGGGTGGTTTTCCCAGGGCTATAAAGGTTTCTCTGTAATGCAACCTCCTCTCTGCCCCTGTGTTATCCCCCAGACTTGTTGCCAAGCCTCTGAAGGCCCCATGAGGAGACAGGCAATGTCACCTGTTCCCTTCTGGACTTTCTATGCCCCTTCCCTCACCCCCTCCCCAGCTCTCATTTGCTCTTTCTCCTTCCTTTAATCTGCCTGCTAATCTCCTAAGAGCACCCTAATTTGCCTGTGTGGGTGCCTTGGGGAGGAGAGGGTCTCAGGAGATGGGTAATGGGACACCAGGCTTCTCCACTTCCTGTTAAGATGCAGTGGAGGAATAACTGCAAATGCAGGAAAATGCTCCTTGGCTTGCCTGGTAAACGAGGGTTGAACTTGAGAGCTTGGATCCCCAAGATGCTTGGATCCCTGCCGCTGGACCTCCTTTTTGGGGTAGCAGTAGTAGGTTTTTTCCTCTCATGCAGGGCAGCTGTTAGAAGGGAGAGGGAGTGTCATGCATTGGACTCTTGGAAGGGTCCTAGGGAGGTCTGCTAGTAACTGGGAAGGGATGGGGAAGGATGCATGGTACCTAAACTGGCCCAGCCAGCCTTCGAGGGAGGATGTTCCCTCCCTGGGCAGCTTGTTCCACAGTCCTTGTTAATACAGGGAGGAGGCTGTTTTTGAGGTTGCATCTTCATCTATACTGCGCCCGTGCCGGCTGTGTGAGAACCTGTGGTGTAGAAACCACATGGAGGGGGTAGAAGCAAGCACGGCCTTCTAGTGTCACACGTTAAAGGACTGATGGATGTGGGGGGAGACCCTAGGCGCTAGGGAGACCCTTTGCATGCAGTGCTGACCATCCTTTTGCACAGCAGAGCTGTACCTCAAGTCCTCAGCTGGGATCACAGGTGCCATTGTGCTCGGCTGGGGAGAAAAGCAAGACAGCAACACAATGCTACCCTGGCCTTCAGTAAAAGTCTTGCTTACCAAGACCCGCGGTGCCAGGATTGGGTTTGCATGGGGCACTTTGTGAGTTGGCTTTTGATTTCTTTTACAGTAGGAGGAGGGGGAAGCTAAATTCTCTGGAATAGAGATCCCTTCTTGCTGACCCCCCAGCTAGGAGCTATCAGAGCCACTGGGAGCTGAGCCCCGCTTCTGATCTACCTGCTTTCCTGGGTAGCTAGAGCAAATGGGTGGGAAATGCTGCTGCTCTGCCGTGGGCGCCTTTTGCACCCGCTTGGCCTTTACTCCCTTTAGTGCAGAGGACGACACTGTAGGGCAGAGGAGGCCCAAACGAATGGGATGAGGCTTGTACGCTAGAGCTTTCCCCGACCCAGACGGCAGGAGCAGGCCAAATTTTGTGGACGTGGGCCATGGACAGCCCCATCAAATCATAGAACATGAGGGTTGGAACGACGCTCAGGAGGTCACATCTGGTCCAACCCCTGATCAAAGCATGACCAGCCCCAGCTACATCATCCCAGCCAAGGCTTTGTCTAGCCGGGTCTTCAAAACCTCCAAGGACTTAGATGCCACCACCTCTCTGGGTAACCAGTTCCAGTGCATTTCTACCCTCCTAGTGAGAAAGATTTTCCTGACATCTAACCCAAACTTCTCTTGCTGCAACTGGAACCCATCACTCCTTGTTCGGTCATCTGCCACCACTGAGAACAGCCCAGCTCCATCCTTTTTGGAGCCACCCTGCAGGGAGTTGGAGGATGCTATTAAATCCCCCCTCAGCTTTCCTTCTCCAGACTCAACAAACCTAGTTCCCTCAGCCTCTTGTCACAAGTCCTGTCCCCCAGCCCCACTATCATTTCTGTTGCCCTCCGCTGGACTCTCTCCAACTTATCCACATTCTTTCTGTAGTGGGGGGTCCAGAACTGGACACAGGACTCCAGATGTGGGCTCCCCAGTGCTGAATAGAAGGTGTTGGCACTGGACCTGGTCTCAGTCCTGGAGTCACAGAGTCACCGTCCCGGTAGAGTCACAAGTTGTTCGGACTGGGTCATAAATCCATAAAATTTGCCTATGATCCAGTGAAGAGGTCATGGTTGGTCTGTCAGCCCAGAACAAGGCATCTGGGTCATCATAAATCAATAACATTTGCTTATGATCGAATGGAGAGGTGATGGTCAGTGTACAGGTTTGGAACAAGGTCTCTGGATCATAAATCCATAACATTTGCCTATGATCGAAAGGAGAGGTGGTGGTCAGTCTCTCAGCCCAAAACAAAGTCTCTGGATCATAAAGCAATAACATTTGACTATGATTGAACGAAGAGGTCATGGTCAGTTTGTGGGTTTGAAACAAGGAATCTGGGTCATAAATCAATAACATTTGCCTATGATCCAATGCAGAGGTTGTGGTCGGTCTCTCTGCCCAGAAAAAGGTACCTGGGTTATAAATCTATAACATTTGCCTATGATCAGAAGGAGAGGTCGTGGTCGGCGTGCAGGTTTGGAACAAGGCATCTGGATCACACATCCATAAAATTTGCCTGTGATCGAATGGAGAGGTGGTGGTCAGTCTCTCGGCCCAGAACAAGTTTTTGGATCATAAATCAATAAAATTTGCTTATGATCGAATGGAGAGGTCGTGGTCGGTTTGGGGCTTTAGCACAAGGTACCTGGGTCAGAAATTGATCAAATTTGCCTATGATCGAATAGAGAGGTGGTGGTCGGTCTCTTGGCCCAGAACAAGGTTTTTGGATCATAAATCGATCCAATTTGCCTATGATCGAATGGAGAGGTCGTGGTCAGTTTGGGGGTTTGGCACAAGGTACCTGGGTCATTAATTGATAAAATTTGCCTACGATCGAATGGACAGGTTGTGGTCGATTGGGGGTTTGGCACAAGGTACCTGGGTCATAAATTGATAAAATTTTCCTGTGATTGAAAGGAGAGATGGTTGTCAGTCTCTTGGCTCACAACAAGGTCTCTGGGTCATAAATGGATCAAATTTGCCTGCGATCCAATGGAGAGGTTGTGGTCGGTCTCTTGGCCCAGAACAAGGTTTTCAGATCATAAATTGATCCAATTTGCCTACGATCGACCAGAGCGGTTGTGGTCGGTTGGGGGTTTGGCACAAGGTACCTGGGTTATAAATGGATCAAATTCGCCTACTATCGAATGGAGAGTTGGCGGTCAGTCTCTCAGCCCAGAACAAGGTTTCGGATCATGAACCGATCCAATCTGCCTATGGTGGAAGGGAGAGGTGGCGGTCGGTTTGGGGGTTCGGCACAAGGTACCTGGGTCATAAATCAATAACATTTGCCTGCGATGGAAAGGAGAGGCGGCGGTCGGCCTATCGGCCCAGAACAAGGTCTCTGGGTCATCAATCGGTCGTGGTCAGCCTGGGGGTCTGGCACAAGGTCTCCGTCTCATCAGTCGATCCGGTCTGCCCGCTGTCGCGAGGAGAGCTGGGCCAGAAGAAGGCACCTGGATCACGGAAACCACGAACGTCTCTCTGCCTGCGACCGGCGCAGAGGTGTGGGCCGGGACAAGGCGTGCGGGTGTCCGCCCGGGGCGCGTGCAGCGCAGAGGTCGCGGGCGCGGGCGGGCGGGTCCGCGCCGCAGGCACCCACCCCCTG
>NW_005842911.1:169613-187066 GCF_000455745.1 Alligator sinensis | reverse complement strand
CCCGCCCGGGGCGGGGGCGAGCGCGCCGGGGATCGTACCCGCCAGCTTAATTAGCGGATGACTTCATTTCAAGCAGGAGATGGCTTCATGCCTGGCTGCCACGCGGTGGGGGCCTGGCATGGCGGGGGCGTGGTGCCTCGGCCCAGCAACGCCAGCGGCTTTCTCTTTCCAAACCTGTTCCCGACGGGCGTTGACTCGTTGCCCTTGGCCTTGGCACAGGACCACGGGCGACCGTCTGACCCTGTGCCCTGCCCGGGCCTGGGAACATCCCTCCAGGCCTGTTGCATGGCTCTCGCCAGCAAGATCTGGTTTCAAGTCCTTCGTTTTTAGGCTCCATGTGGTCTCTTCCCCTTGCAAAACGCAGCCCGCTTTGGGGTGGGCTGCTGGGCCAGACCCTTGCTTTGCTGGGTGCATGGGCTAAAGCAAGGGGTGCAAGGTTGCCAGGGGTCTTGCCTTGGGAAGGGGCAATGTGTGAGCTGCCTGTGCTAGGATTTGAACCGGAGAAGCTCGGGAACCGTCATGCAACACACTTGAATGCTGGGGTCATGCCAGAGGCTCTGAACTTAGGAAAGGAAGCGGGTGGCAAGTTGCTTCCCTCTCTCTGTCTCCATCTCTTCTCCCCCTGCCTTGGTTGCCACCTCAGTTGAGTGGGGCGAACTCTTTGGGGCAGGGGCCTGTCTCAGCTGGGAGCCCCAAGCGCTGTGGTCTTGCTAGCAATATAGAAGAGTTGGGGACAGGCATCGATTTGGGGCCAGAATAACCTAGGCCGGGCCGTGCTGAGGCTGGTGGACACCAGGCCGGGGTGTGTCTGTGGCTGTGGGGGACTGGAGAAGGTCTGTTGCAAGGGTGCCGAATGGTGATCACACCCAGCGAGCCTGGTTTTTGCCTCCTTCAGAGCTGGAAGTGTTTGGCCAGATGTAGCAGATGCCCCTGGTCTGGTCTGGCTTTGCCCCTCCAAGGGGATGCTGCAGGTGGAGCCTGGCAGGTCTGGCCCGGTGCTGAACAGAAGTAGGGCTAGAGCTGCTTTCATTGTGGTGCTGGGCATTTGGCCCTGGGCCTGTCCCTTAGCCCCCCCCACCACTGGCTCCCCGTGTGACCTCGGTCATGTCACTTCGGTCCTCTGGGCCTCCGTTCTCCGTCTGCCGATAGGGACGGTAGCATAGCCCTGGTCTGGGGGCTGTGATAGTGGGAGCCAGGTCGGTACACTGAAGTTATTCCCAGTTCACCAACAGGGAAAACTGGGGCAAAGTGACTTATCCAGCGTCCCGTGGTGACAAGAGAGGCAAAGCTGGGAGTGCTGGCTGCGCGGGGGGTTTGCTGCTCAAATGTGCTTGTTGGGGCCAGCAGCCAGAGGCCTGGTGGGGCAGCTTGGGTGCACCGAGGATGCACCATTTGCACCATCTCTGCTCCTTTCCTGCCAGGAGTCCCCCTGGTGCTGCCTTGGCCCTGTGTTTTGATCTCCAAGGAGGCAGGGAGCGGGGCGGGGGGTGGAGAAGACGCACACAAAGGGCCGGGGGCTGTGGGTGGGGGAGGGGAGGAGTCAGGACACTGCTGAAAGTGGGGGAATTTGGGGGCCGAGATCGCAGGGCGGGGGGCAGGGAGGAGCCGGCTCAGGACCTGGGGCTCCCCTGCCCTGCCAGGCCTTAGACCACGGCTCTGCCTGGCAGAATAGATGGGACTGGGCTGTGCTCGGCGGCTGAGAGCGCTCCCCAGCTCAGATACCAGGGCCTAGGATCCCCGTGCGGAGCCAGGGACCGGGCATCACGGGTCCCCAGTGATGCTAGGTGCAGGTAGGGACTCGGCACCGTGGGTCCCCAGCGATGCTTTGGTGGGGATCCCCCACCAAAGCTTCAGGCTTTGCACACCTCTGGCTGTTCAAGGCCTGATGGGGAGGCTGAAACAGCCCCGTGTGCCTGCGTGGGGGGTTAGATGCCTTCTCTACTGTATCTGGCAGCTGTCAGAGTCGGGACCTGTCCCAGCTGGGCTGTGCAGATAGCCCCTAAACACCCCAGGATTGTGACCGGACTCTTATCAGCCTTTGCTCTCCGGTGCACCGTGCATCAGAGCCTGAGCTGGGGGCTTGGTTTCAAAGCCATGCTCTCTGGATTGCACCCTGAAAGCTGGCTTGTGTGAGGGTGCGTGAAGTCTCCCCCCATATTGGCTGCGGTATGAGCCCCGTCTTCTTCCTGAACTCCTCCAAGCACTGAGCTCAGCTCCCTGGAGGAGACCCAGGGGGTGGGGAAGAAAATGTCAGTGTTTGCACTTGGAGGAGGGAGCTTGCAAACAATAGCTGCTCGGCAGATTGCCTTGGTGGCCTCTTCGCAGCGTCTCAGCTGTCGAGGGGGTGAGGACGCTGCTTCCCAGGGTAGGGGCAAGCTACTCCGTGACCTAGTTCCCACTGGTCTTACCTGGAAAGGGCTGGAGGGGGTCTGGCCTCCCCCTCATCCCATCTCTCCTGGGATTGCTGGGCTGGAGCTGAATCCCAGCGCCCGCCTGGTAGGTGCAGGCAATCTCAGCACCCTTGCAGCTCATCACGGTGGGTGCATGCATGTGCATAGTTGAATGGGGTTTGCATGGCCTTGCAGCAGGCTGTGACTTGGATCTACGGGCGCTGGAGCTCGGCCCTCAGTGTGGCTGCAGCATTGGGCACATCCCAGCCTCTGTATCCCATGCACACCCCCTCTTTCCTCCACCCCACTTTCTCCTGGTTCAGCTCCCAGGCCCTGGGGTTGGGGGTGGAGGCAGCACCCATGGGCTCCCTCCTTTTGTCAAGACCTGTTTGTTGATCAATGGATCAGCTTCAGCAGGGGCCTCTTGCTCCAGGTGGACTGGGCGCCTGTTCCTGAAAAGCCCTTGTCAGATGCTCTGCACAGGGGTCCCCAGACAAGATCCTTTGCTTTTGCTCCCGGCCCCTACCAAAGACCTACATACCTCAGGAGCTGCTGGTCACTAGACTGGGAGGGAGGAGAGTCCAGTGGTTAGGGCCTTAAGAAACTGGGGTTTGGTTCCCTGCTTTGCCCCGTACAGCCCGCCTGGCACGTGGTGGCTTCCTGCCTCAGTTTCCCCATCTATCTCGTGGAGAGAGAGAAGCACATCCCTGCTTTCTGGGGCTGGCCGTTAGGGTAAATGCACATAGTGGGATGCTGTGGTTATGGGCACGTGTGGTCCTTCCTGAATGGCGTTGCTCAGATGAGAATGCAGCTCGCCTTATCCCTCCCCCCAAAACCACCCTCCATCCCCAGTTTATGGGATTGAGCTGGTGGCATTCGCCTGCTGGGACACAGGACACCCTGGCTGGGGTTTCTGAGGGAGCAAAGGGCCCAGATTCATGGAGATCCGGGCACCTTGGCCCTTGGGAAATCCTGGCTTGAATAACTGGTGGCTGTGGCATATAATGGGGCCTGGTATCGACTTGCTGTGGTGCATGCCCAAGGGAGACAGTCCTGGCTCCCAGGGTTCAGGACATGAATCGAGGAGACCAGTGTAGTCCCACAATTGGCTTTGAGCAGACAAGGGGCAGGAGGGGAGGGGATGGGAAGAAGCGTGGCACCCAGCTCCTCCTGCCTCCCAGCCCTGTGCCATCCCTGCATCCGCATCCCACGGCCTTTCCCAGGCCGCCTGGCCGAGCACTTCCCGACTGACCCCCTGAGCAGGATAATCCTTTGAGAAACAGCTCGAGTGCTTCCGAGAGGAGGAAACACACTATTGTATCTTGGCAAGAAACACCGGCTGGCTCCTCCTTGACACAAAGAGACCAGAGCCACTTGGGCAGGGGAAGGGGCCTGAGAAGTGGGTGTGAGTTACACCCTCCTTTCCAGCGGAGAGTCCTCCTTCCTGCTCTTCCTCCTTGCTGGAAAGCTGGATCCTTGCAGGCGCTTTGCAAAATCCTTGCAGGTGCCTTCTCCTTGCTGGGATCAGCTCTCTCTTCCTGGCTCCACTTGGCCGGTGGGGAGGTGGGTCCCAAAGCAGCTCCTGCATCATCTCACCTCCCCATTGCAATGCTGTGATTTCTCTCTGATGCTTATTTAAGGAGTCTGGATTCACGGAGGCGCTGACCGGATGCCGGGGGCAGAAAGCCCCCGGTTCTTGTCAGTGCAGCAGGTGGGGAGAACGGGATGCACCCGTGGGCACTGCCAGTGTCCCAGCCTCCTCCAAGGGACCTGCTCTGATGCGGTTCCCACAAAGCTGCAGCACGCGTGTCGGCTTCCCCTTTTCCTGTCGGCATCAATGAACCACGGTGCAGTGCCAAAAACATCCCGCCTCCAGCTGGATCCTGGGAGGAGTTTCCACATATCCAGATTTACAACCAGGTTCTGGGCTCAGTGCCTGGGGGGGTGGGCACAGCCTTGCCCCTGGGGGGCGGGGGGTCAGCAGGTCCCACTCGGTGATGGCTGGGCCTGCGCTGCCCCGGATGCCGGCGTGCTGAGGTCATGCCCAGCTCCTTGCAAGCTCTGATGTTAATTAGGCTGGAGGGGGGAGGGAGGCCTTACTAAATAAAACCCATTGTGTGGGTTTCTAGGCCAAGCCAGGCCTGCCTGCGTCTGGTCATTATTTGTGTGACCCGCCAGGCTAGACCAGGCTCTGCCTAGCCGTAGAGAGAGGACCCCAGCCCCAGATTGCTTCCAGCATGTCTTCTTTGGAAAATCAAGCTGTTTTATCCAGGGCACTTCCCTGCCATGGGAGGGCACAGCTGGGCTGCAGGCCATGCAGCCCCGAGCCCCGCACTCTTGCACTGGCCACCCCGAGGCTTTTAAATTCAAATCGAAAGGAAAAGCAATTGCCTTGTGCGTGGCGTTCCCCAGTCCGAAGCTGCCGGGAGCTTCACAGCTGCCTGACCCCTCCCTGGGCACGTCTACATGTGCGCATTTACTGCAAAGTCACCAAAATTACTGTGCAGGCGGGCACATGTCTACACGTGCACACCAGTACTGTGCAGCAAATATGGCGACTTACACCAACTTGAGCATAAATTTGATACCTGCATCATGTAGGTATCAAATTTACGCCTGATTAGTTACTGTGCAGTAACACACGTGTAGGCGCCTTACTGCTCAGTAACATTGTGTGAGCAGACTGACTTGGGACTAACTTTAGTCCCAAATCAGTCCACACAGGGTTAATGTGCTTTAATGCCTGCACATGTAGACACCGGCCTATTCCTGCTTACTGCGTAATAACTTACTGCGCAGTAAATTTAAGCCAGTGTAAATGCATGTGTAGACACAACCCCTGAGAGGGTGCTGGGCAGAGCCCCGGAGCCCAGCAGCCCCTGCCTTCCTCTTGCATTATTACCCCAGGAAACTCCCTGGCCTAGCAGGGCAGGTGCAGGGAGGACATGTGGGGAAGGAAATTGCCAGCTGGCTGCTTTGTTTGCAAACAGAGCTGGCAGGGGCTGATGGATTGGTCTCCGCCCCCCTGCCACCCCTGCCCCTCCTTGCCCAGCAGTTGGCTTTGCTCCCTTGTTTGCAGCTCTGGGGTTGGGAGCGGGTGCAGCCGCCCTCGCTGCCTCCCAAAGCAGCTCTGCTGGCTCTCTTAGGCCTGAGGCCAGAGCTCTAGTGTGGCCATCGATGCCACCCCGGCCCCCTGTGCTCCTAGATCAGGGCCTTCAGCTTGGGGGTGCCCTGGCTCAGAAGATTGGGTCTCTTGGAGGAGACCCCAGATCTTTTGTCGCTCTTGAAATCTGCCCTTGTGTTTGTCAGGGAGGTTTTTTGGGAGGAGCTCAGGGCTATGTGGTTGCAAAGTGGCGGGTGCCATTGTAACCACCCCTCACTTGGAGGTGGCACTGTGTCTCCCTAGCTGCTTTTCTCTGCGTGCGAGCAAATGTTCAGTCTCAGGCAGACAGGCTGTGCCATAGGGTTGGCTTTGTTTCTCCAGGCCCTGAGCCGCAAAAAAGCTTGCCTGTGTTCAGAGCCCATTCTGGGGATGGGCCCTGGCGTCGGTCCCCAGGAGAAGCTGCGTGCTGCTGTGTGCCTCTGTCCCAGGACCAGCTTGCATAAGGCGGCAGTGCCGGTTTGCACTCCAAGCAGACCCGGGCTCCATATAATTGATTTCCCTTCTGCTGGGAGCCTGACCTGCAAAACCACACACATCTGCTGCATGTAACAGATGCCACGGTTTTGCGTGCGTGCTCGCATCTTCCTGTTGTAGACAGCCAGAGCCTGGTCCCGGTGAACCCCGGGGGGTCCCCGCTTGAGCTCAGTGCTGTAGGTTCGATCCCGGTGGCCGGTGTGCCATGGTAAGCTTGTCTCCCAGCTGCGCTTTCTTCGCTTGAAGAGGGCAGGCTCGCTGGGGCATGTGAACGTGCAGGGGGAGACTCACGGCAGGGGGCCAGTTTGCAAGCTGAGAAATAATGCCCCCTCTCAATATCCAGGGCTGCTGACTCCCCCAGGACTGACCTCTGGGTAACCCGCCTTGCAACCAAGACCGTAGCAGTGGGGAGGCTGGGGGGCGAAGCCAGCTTGGTTTGGCTGGTGAGGGGGGCAGCAATGCTTCACTTCACTTCTGCAGACGTGTCTTAATGGAGCAAACCCCTCTGCCCTGGGAGTAGCTTATGCCCCCCTTGGAGTTTTGCTGGGTGTCGTGCTGTGTTGCGGACCAGGGAGACAGCCCCGGGACACGGGTAACAAGCTGGGGTAAGCCCCATATCCTCTGGTTAAACCTAGCAAGCCCCCTTGAGAGGTCCCCCGTGCCCTGATGTCCTCAGCAAGAGAGGCCAGCAAAAGAGCTAGGAACATGTGAGATGCAGGCACCCCTCTGGCACAAGCTGGGCTGAGACCTGTCAGAACTCCTCTCAGAGGTGGTGAGATGCAGAGATCCCAGTGCCCAGCCTGAAAGCATCCCGGCCAGGTCTTTGCAGATGCCCTTGTATACCTGAGCACCCTTTGCACTCAGTGGGGAGCCTTGAGAGGCCAGGAATTACCACTGGCAGGCCCTTCCACCATGCAACAGGTGCTTTGAGATCAGCGCAAACTGTTACCTCCCTTTGTGAGCTGGGTGATTCCCTCCACTACATTGCAAGCATCCAGAATAGCAGGGCCCAGCCATGGGGTGGTGACCTCCATGGGGCAGGAAGGGAGGGACTTTTCCACCATGTGCCAGAGCAGAGACAGGCCTGGTGCCCACCTGTGTCTGCTCCCTTCCCCAAAGGATTGGGGGATATGCCGAATAGACAGTCCCGGTCCTGCTGCGACATGAGGCTGCCGGGTTCTCACGCTGCCTGGCTGCCACTCGCTGCCTCGGGTGCTGTGAAGCTCACTGCTGTCTCCCACCCCGGCCCCGCGAAATGCACAGCGGAGGCAGTGGAGGAGCAAACTCTGAGCTCAGGGAGGGCTGCTCTTACCTGGGTCCTTGTCCCACCTCTGTGTCTCTGCCTGAAACAGGGACAGTCCTCTGCCCTTGCCTTGAATAGGATTCCCAGGGCAGAGGCTTTGCCGGGTCTATGCAGTGCCCAATGCCGTGGAGACTCTGGATGCAGAAGAGCAGAAATAACAGCTTCTTTGCACCTCACCACATCCAAACTTCCTTGTTCTTGGGGTCAATAAAGCAGCTACAGCATCGCCAGCACCTTTGTACCTGTGTATGTGGCTCCATCTCTGGGGGTGCATCCTGCCTTGGCTGTACCCGGGTAATTAAAGCAACACTGCATTTGCATGTAGCAAAACCTACACAATGAGCAAGGCTGGCTGCAAAACAGAGGACTCGAAGGGAAAATCCTGTGGATTGAGCTTTTTCTCCCCTCTGCTCACCCTGGAAAATCCCTGTCAAAAAATGGGGGGGGGGCTGTTTTGAGACCCACACAAAAGATTGGCTCGTGAAGTTTGGTCCCATTTAAAAATGTGCGTTTTAGAAACATTTTAAACAGAGCTGTTTTTTTCGGCCTGGAAAGCTCAGGGGGAAATGGCACTGGTGGGGATGGAGGTGTCCGAGCCGGTCTGCTTCAGGCGCAAGGGTGCAGGATGGGAGATGCCGTGATCTTCTTGGCCTTGAATGACCCAGTGTTAGAGGGTAAAGGCCTGTCCCTTGTGCTGCGGGCAGGCGAGAGTCTACAATGCCTCCAATGCGAGGACGTTGGCTACACAGTTGATGATGATGGGGGGTTTGCTTTCAAGCTTTCCCTGTATCTTGCGCCTTCTGATTTGGGGCACGTGAGACTGGGAGGCATCTGAGCCCGAAATCCTCCGGGCTTGGAGCTTGCATGTAAGTACATCCATGGATTTGGGAGCATCTGAAGCCCCAAGGTGGAGAGTCTGGGAGGGAGGAGACTGGACAGTGGTAGCACCACACACTTGAATGATGGAGCTCTGCTCACTTGAAATGTGGAACTTAATTTGGACCGGATTTGGCCTAGAAACAGAATTAAAAAGAAAAGATGAGTACTTTGGCTCAGAGCGTTGGCAGAGGCTGGCATTCCTCTGAGGGGCTGGCTGGAGCAGGAGGTCTTTTGGCTTGATCAATGCTACAAGCTAATCAGAAAGACCAGGCTGGATGGTCTCGGGGTTCGTCCTGGGCTGGAGGCTTTTGTTCTAGACCCCGGGCGCCACTGCCCATTCAAAGCCTCTGTCTTGAGTCATCGTCCGAGGGTCTGGCCATGCGCTAGTGGGTTGGTGTCCTGTGTTGCGATGTGGCTAATGGGTTTCAGTGGAGCTGGGCTGGGGTTGGGGAGGAGAGTGCTGGCACGATCTACCCTCTTGAGCCCTGGGACCCTTCCTGGACACCCCAGCACTGCGCCGGCTGCAGCAGGAGACCTCGTGCACTCATCTCCTTTCTTCCTCTGCAGCTTCCCCGTGGGAACCCAGAGCAGATGCCCCGTGCCTGAGCAGATGCCCCACGCCTGAGCTACTCCAGATGTGGAGGCCTGTCGCCTGCTGCACCCATCAGGATCTGGCTGCCAGTTGCCACCAAGAGCACAGGATGCACAGAGGTCTTGGTGACTGATTCGCCAGGGGGCAACCAGGCCTTCTGCATCACTGCTGCTACCCCTGCTCCCTCCTGTGCTGAGCCGGTGAGTTCCCACCATGCGTGCAGGGCGTGAGGCCAGGACTCCTGGTTTCCGGGCGTGCGAAGCAGGGAGGTCACCTCTTCCTTCCCTCTAGGCCAGTCTTGGATTCTCAGCAGGGTGAAGGTCACAGATCCCATAGCAACATGTAACAGGTGGCAGGATTGAGTTTAGTTTGCACTAGGGCAGGCGGGAGAAAATGCACAGTTGCACATGCGTGTTGGCAAACGTGAGCATGCCAGAAGGCACGTAAATGTGCATGGTACTACCGTGTGGGGAGCCGTGTGCAAAGGGGTGACGAGGGGGAACATGGGATCGGGAGGTTCAAGTGCTTGGGTGGGGTGTGCCTCTAGGCATGACCTGGACAGTGCAAAGAGGGAGCCTGCGTGTGCAATGGTGGGGGGGTGGCTGTGTCCACATGAGGCTGTGTGTGTGCAGCTGTGCGTGGGTGGGGGCATGCACTGATACACACACGCATGCATGCACACGGCTGGGAGCTGGCGGTGGACGGAGGGCCTGCCCGGGCGCTCTGCACAGAGGGGCCGGCTGGGCCACAGGCCGCTGGCGGGGCCGTCCCCTCCCCGCTCCGGCTGGCTGCTGGGAGCAGAGCAGCAGGGAACGCAGCCCGGTGTAAATCTCCTAATGGCGCTAATGAATAGGCCAGGGACAAAGCGCGCCCGGCCCCCTGCCCAGGGAGGGCTGCTTGCCCGCCCGCCCCGGCCCGGTCCCGTATTGTTCCCGGCAGAAATCCGATCCTTCCTTTCAGACCAAACCCAGAGATGAGGGGGGCTGCAAAAGGGGGGGCTTTCTCTTTCTGCTTGTGTTTCTTCGAGCTCCCAGGCCTTGTTGCCATCTCCTAGACAACCGGGGTGGGGGGGCTTTTGTTTCCATAGTGATAAATGTGAGAGAATCCAGCATCATGGACAAAAGGATGCCCACCCCGCCCCGGCCCCCTCCCCAAGGCAGGGGGGCCTTGGAAGAGGCCAAAAGACATTTGGGTTTTCTTTTCTGGAAATGGCATTTCTGTGGTAACACGCCACGTTGCATTGGGCCCACCCCGACCCCGGCCGTCTCTTGCCCGTGGTGCACCCTGCGTGGCGAGGGCAGGGGGTGTCACCGGGCACTGGGTGCAGCAGGGTTTGTGGCTCTGGGGCTGAACGGTGCTTACTCCTGCGGGGAAGATGGGGGGGCATCGGGGGAAGCAGGACTGGGGTGTAAAGGATGCTGCTTGCCCCTGAATCGGGGAGGTGGCAAGTCTGCTCACCCGCGGGAGGAGGTGGCATCTGTGCTGCCCTGAGCCCTCCCTTTTGTGCCCAGCTGCTCCTCTGAGCTGGCTGCTTGGAGCCACGAACTTTCTAGGCTATTTCCAGCTGTTAAAAATGCATCGTTTTGCCTGGAGATTGCCACCCCCAGATGTGCTAGGGGCTGTACAAACACACAGCAAAGCAAGTGCTGGGTGCAACTGAGCATGGCAGGGATGGAAAGCACCATCCTTGCCATGGCAGTTGGCTCCAATGGGGGAAATGATGGGAACAACCTTCCCCCTCTCTGTAGCATTTGAGAAGAAAGTCATCATCCCCCTGAATGCACAGGCTCTGGGCAAGAGCATGCCTCTCTGACCATGCTGGCAGAGACCGGAGTGCTGGGGGGAGTTTAACTGGGGAAAATAGCAATGCACATGCTTTGGGGTGCATTGGGGTTAGGTGGGTCTAATTGCACCCCTCCCCATCTCTCCCCCTGCAGCAGGGCATCATTTTCTTCTGAGAGGAGCCCCGCCAGCTGATCAAAATAGAGTCCCTCCGGGTGAAAGTCGACTTCCTGAAGGCGCCCCTGGGCCTGAAGAAGCCCGCTCTCAAGGAGGCCGCGGCTGCCTTGGCGGCCGTCCCTGGGCCCGGACGGGCCAAGTCCGTCAACGTGGAGCGCTACAAGGCGCGGCGCTCCGACAACATGGACAACGAGTCGCAGTACTCGGGCTACTCCTACAAGTCAGGGCATTCACGGAGCTCCCGCAAGCATCGGTGAGGCCAGGGCGGGAGGTTGGATTGTGGAGGGGGGTTGATCTAGGCATGCTCTTGGGGGTTGGGAGAGATCCCCTGGAGAAGAAGAGAGGCATGAGGGGTGGGAAGGTCCCCGCACAGCTCTGGTAGTGCCTCAGGAGGGGTCTCCTCATCTCTCCCCATCATGTGTGTCCTTGAATGAAGCACCCCAGATGTTCATGGGGTTAGCCCCTTTGCTCCAACCCTTCACCACTCCTTGAGGAGCAAGGGGCAGGGTCCCTGGCATTGGCTGGAGGGACCTGGGGGAGGGAAGTGGATGTGCCCAGAGACCCCCAACACATGCACACAGAGCTTTGCTTTCATGGCAATACCCACTGCAATGGGGTGGCAATGGCAGGACCCCCCCCATTACCTGAGTTCTGGCCATGGGCATCCATGGAGAGTATGCAGCTTGTCCCTGCTGACATCCACCCCCTGCCCTAGCTGAGCTGGTCTGGTAGCTCCCTCTTCACTCCATGTGGGGTCTTCTCTCTCCCCCAGAGACCGACGGGACCGGCACCGCTCCAAAAGCCGAGATGGGAGCCGTGGCGACAAGTCAGTGACCATCCAGGCCCCCGGCGAGCCCCTCCTGGACAACGAGTCGACCCGAGGGGATGAGAGGGTGAGAAGGGGCTGAAGGGGAGGGAGGGAGCACTCTCCCTGGGGCTCTTCAACCCATGCCTACGTGTGCGTAATGCCTCGCATGAACGGCTGCAGCCCGCTGCCTGCTAGACCCAATCTCACAAAGCCTCTTGGAGGGCCGGGGGCTCCGTGAAAAAATCATTCTGCAGTTCAGCTTGCGTGGCATTGCCGAATACCTTGGAGAGGCCCTGCCGCACCTTGCCTCGGCTCTGCCTGGCTCAGGAGCAGGTCTGGGGTGCCGAGCCTGGCTGCTTATCTGGTATCCGTTGCCCGTTGTGTGACGGTTCCTGGCGTTTCACGAGGAGAAAATAAACCAGCTCCTGGAGGAAGAAAGCTGGTGGCAAGTCAATTTGCCAGGGCTGGCGGGAGCTGAGGTTTCTAGGCATCTCTCGTGCTAGCAGGCACCCAGTCCTGGGCTGGTGTGGGCCCTCAAGCCTGGCTCCAAGGGCCGTCAGGAGGGAGAACAGAGCGGTGGTGCTATCTCTCTGGCTCCTGGTGAGCTTGGATAGTCCCTGGACAGCTCCAGAGCTGCATCACAGGGCAACGTGCGGGCTCTGTTCTGCCCAGGGTCGGGTTGGCAGGGGCATCACCAAGGAAGGTGGGGCGTGGGGCCAAATGTGCTCGTGCTGCCTTGAATCCTAAGGGATTGCACCTAGTGCCCAGAACAAAACAGAGGGCCTGAACTCCTGCGTCCCATCCCTGCTTGGCCACTGCCCTGCTGGTTGACCTGAGGCAAGTTGCTTAGCCACTTTGTGCCTCAGTTTCACTCTCTGTGGAATGGGAACAGTGATCCTGGCCTCCGTGGATAGGGTTTGGCGATGAAAATGGAGAGCCTGCGGGTCAGGTCTGGGTTGGATTCAGGGACCCGGGCAAGGCCAGTTGCACCCAGGCCAGGTGGTGGTAGTGGGTAGCTGGGCAGGACGGTGGATCTGACCCCACTTGCCACCCCTGACAAAACCCGGGGTCATTAACCCTTTCCTCCTCCCCCGCAGGATGACAACTGGGGCGAGACCACGACGGTGGTGACGGGGACATCAGAGCACAGCATCTCGCACGATGACATCACGCGCATCACCAAGGACATGGAGGACAGCGCCCACCTGGACTGCTCGCGCCACCTGGGCGTCTCACTGGGCGGGGCGCTGGCGCTGCTGTCCTTCCTCACCCCGCTGGCCTTCATGCTGCTGCCTCAGCTGCTGTGGCGGGAGGAGCTGGAGCCCTGCGGCACGCCCTGCGAGGGGCTCTTCATCTCCGTGGCCTTCAAGCTGCTCATCCTGCTGCTGGGCAGTTGGGCCCTCTTCTTCCGGCGCCCCAAGGCTTTCTTCCCCCGCGTCTTTGTCTTCCGGGCCCTGCTGATGGTGCTCGTCTTCCTGCTGGTCGTCTCCTACTGGCTCTTCTACGGCGTGCGCATCCTAGACTCGCGGGACCGTGACTACCAGGGCATCGTGCAGTACGCCGTGTCACTGGTGGACGCCCTGCTCTTTGTCCACTACCTGGCCGTGGTGCTGCTGGAGCTGCGCCAGCTTCAGCCCCAGTTCACGCTCAAGGTGGTGCGCTCCACCGATGGGGCCAGCCGCTTCTACAACGTCGGCCACCTCAGGTGAGGGGAAGCCACGGGGCGTGGGGATTCATGTCTCACAGAGGGAAATGCTGTGTGTGTGCGCACGTGCATGTGCACATGTGCTCACATGCACTGCCAGCCCCTGCAGCATGGGATCGTGGCTGTGTGTGCATGCAAGTGCATGTGTGTTTGCATGTGCTACTAGCCCCTGCAGCATGGGATTGTTGCTCTGTGTGCGTGCATGTGCATGTGTGTTTGCATGTGCTACTAGCCTTGGCAGCATGGGATCGTTGCTCTGTGTGTATGTATGTGCATGTGTGTTTGCTTGCACTACTAGTCTCTGCAGCATGGGATTACTGCTCTGTGCATGCGGGTGTATGCATGTGCACGTTTGTTTGCATGCGCTACCTGTCTTTGCAGTATTGGATTGTTCCTCTGTACACATGTGAGGCTGTCCATGTGTATTTACACACCTGTGTGCACACATGTTCAAGCGCACCACTAAACCTCTGCTGCATGGGATTGTCTCTGTGTTTGTGTGCCTGCATTGGTGTTCACACATGCTGCCAGCCTCTGCTGCACAGGATCATGTGTGTGTATGCATGTGTGTGTGCGCACATGTGAATGTGTGTGTAAAATGCTGCCCTCTGCATTTTACTAGATCTCTGTGTACACACGTGTGTGTGCACAGGTGTGTATGTGTGCATGATTGGATGCATGAGTGTGCATGTGTATGTGTAACACAGCCCAGCCAGCGTGTGTACATGTGTGCTGCTGCTCCCTGCTGGACAACTCTGCAGCTGCAGGCAGGATGCAGCAGGTCCCTGCCGAGTCTCTGCGGGGCTGGGGGCTGGGGAGGGGTCCCTCCAGGCTCCATGTCTGTACTGTGGCAGCTGGGAGGGGGCAGCAGCAGGGCACCCAAAGCAGTGCCACTGCCATGTCCTTGGGGAGGGCTGTCCAGAGAGGCCCCGCAGTGCTGAGCACGGGGTTGCCAGGTCCAGCACGCCACCACTTCCCTCTCGTGTCCTCCTCTGTGCGCCCCGCCGCATGGCTCTAACCGGTTGTTTTGTGTCCCTGCCCCCCTGGCCCCGGCTGGGTCTCTCCGCAGCATCCAGCGAGTGGCCGTGTGGATCCTGGAGAACTATTACCATGATTTCCCCGTCTACAACCCCGCCCTCCTCAACCTGCCAAAATCCGTCCTGTCCAAGAAAATGTCCGGGTTCAAGGTGTATTCCCTCGGCGAGGGTGAGCTCGCGGCTTCTCATCTCTCCCCACCTGTCGCTGTCTGTTCTCTCTGTGTTGACGGTGTCCCTATCACCCCTTGCTTTCTATCCTAACCCATCCCAGCCCAGCCGTCGCTGCACAGACCTGCCAGCCTGGAGGCACCACCTGCTCCTGTGATTTCCATTTGCTTTGGTACCTTGGGGATTAGGGTTAGGGTTAGAGTTAGGGTCACCCTGGGGTCTGGAGCAGACACACAACCTGCTCTCCCAGGGTGGCTGTGCGCAATGCCATACCCTAAAGTGGAGGGGGAATAGGTAACAACTCATTTGCCTTGAGCTAACAGCCATCCTGCACAGACAGCATTTATTCCAGGGTAGAGCTATACCTGATTTCCCCCTGGGTAATTCCCCCCAGGGTTTACAGCAGCACAGGGCTGTTGGCCATGTATTTGCTCCGATTTTATACCAGTAGAAGGACCAAGTACTCTTGTGAAACTGTGTTGGGTGCTCGGGGTCTGAGCTGAGTTATAAGAAGGAATGAACCCACCTGTTGTCTTTATAGATGGCTCTCCCATCCCTTCCAGCCTCAGCGCGGGGGCGCGGGAGCTTGGTTTATTTTTTAACATCCCTTTCTGTCCAGACAGCATCTTAGAAATCACAGAGCCATGGGGCTAGAGGGACTTTCTGAGGTCCCATCTGGTCCAACCTCCTGCCTGAGGCAGGATCAGCCCTGTCTAAACCATCCATCATCTAAGCTCTTAGTAAAACTACCATCAACCCTGACACAGCACAAGTGTCACACCTGAATTTGCCCCAGGGAAAGCAGCCAACGTCCTGCTGCTGGAAAAGGTCTTTAATATATTTTCAATGATCCCATGCCCCTGCTCCTGGTAAAGGCATCTTCGCTGCTGCTTTTCCTGCTGGATTGTCCTCTTTCTCTGAGCAACCACTGAGTATCCCAATGCATTTGCCGTCCCTAGTGCTGATACCTTCCCTTTACCCTCTGTGCACCGCGCATGGGTCACTGGCCGCACCAGCTTGTGCATGTGGCCATGTTAACAGGCACCCTAGGTAGGGTAGGGGTCCCAGGTCATGTCTACACCATGACTGCAGAGAGCTGCGTCATGGCCAGGGTTGGGAAATGTGGACTCCGGCTGCAAGACCACCCCCTTGGACTTAACCCTCTGCTCCCCTTGCAGAGAATTCAACGAACAACTCCACGGGCCAGTCGCGGGCTGTGATCGCCGCGGCCGCCCGGCGGCGTGACAACAGCCACAACGAGTACTACTACGAAGAGGCAGAGCATGAGCGGCGGGTGCGAAAGCGGCGCGCCAGGTACGGGACGTGGGGGCAGGCCACCAGGGATGGCAGCGAGGGCCCTGTGGTGCCCTGCAGCTCTCCACCGGGGCAGCTAGCATCCGTGCCTATGTCTCCTGTGGGACGAGCTGGCCAGGTCATGGTGCCATCCCGGGATCCCTTCCCTCCACAGGTTGGTCGTGGCTGTGGAGGAAGCCTTCACCCACATCAAGCGGCTGCAAGAGGAGGACCAGAAGAACCCGCGAGAGATCATGGACCCGCGGGAAGCGGCCCAGGCCATCTTCGCCTCCATGGCCCGCGCTATGCAGAAGTACCTGCGCACTACCAAGCAGCAGCCCTACCACACCATGGAGAGCATCCTGCAGCACCTGGAGTTCTGCATCACCCATGATATGACTCCCAAGGTACAAGGGGGCTGCGGGGAAAATGCTCCTCCTGCCCTATAGCAGTCGGCACTTCTCCCTGCTTGCTTGGCCCATCGCCGGGGACTTCCCTAGCCAGAAGAGACCTCCTGCAGAGCTGGGTGCTGGATTGTTACGCCCTGCAGGATCCATCTCTGCAGAGCATTGCAACCTCTGGTGCAGGCTTCAGGATAGCAGGTGGATTAGCAGGCACGGAGACCTCATGATGGGGGCCAGGCTCCTAGCACCTTCCCCAGCTCTTCCACCAAGGGCCTGCTGCATGCTCTGGGAGCTGCCATGTACCCCATCCCTTGGAGAAAGGTCCCCTCTAGTATCTGGGTTTGCATTTCTGGCTGTGGGGAGGGCTGAGGGCAGCAGGCCCAGCCACCGAGGGTGGCTTCTGAGCCACTGCTGTAGCCAGGTGGGCATTTCTGTGGCTGGAGCTGGCTTGTTCTCATGGCCATTAGGCAAGCTGACCACAGACCTGCCCCTGCTGAGACCAGCCTCCATCTCCTCTCTCTCCCCCAGGCCTTCCTGGAGCGGTACCTGAGCGCTGGGCCCACCATCCAGTACCACAAGGACCGCTGGCTGGCCAAGCAGTGGACTCTGGTCAGCGAAGAGCCCGTGACCAATGGCCTGAAGGACGGCGTGGTCTTCCTTCTCAAGCGCCATGACTTCAGCCTGGTGGTGAGCACCAAGAAGATCCCCTTCTTCAAGCTCTCCGAGGAGTTCGTGGACCCCAAGTCACACAAGTTTGTCATGAGGCTGCAGTCAGAGACCTCAGTGTGAACTGAAAAGGGCATGGGGTGCGGGGAGAGGGGCAGGATGCGCCCCGGACCCTTTGCCGCGGTCCCCGGCGAGCGTCAGGGGAAGCGCCTCCAACCAGCACGCGAGCCCGTTGCCTCCCCAAGGCCTCGCCGTGACCCCTCTGTCTCTTGTCGTCTCCACTTGGGGCTCAGAGCCTTTCTCCGTCCCCCCGTCCCCACTCCCTCCCAAACCCAGATTCTTGTAGCAATTTCCCCGGGGGTGCGGGCAGCATCTCAGCCAAGCCAGGACCCTGTGTTTAGTGCCAGATTTCAAGGGCTACTTCCGTGAACTTTCTCACCAGCATCTCCAAGTGCCCAGGCTCCGTTCCTCTCGGGACTGTCCCATCTCTGGCCTTTCACAGCCTCCCTGGAGGTTTGGGATTTGGGGCTAGCAATGCCCTCATTGGAAGCTGCGGGAAGCTGGCCGGCACCTCTGAAATGCCACGGCAGCTATGCCAACTTCCCCCGGCCC
>NW_005842911.1:139521-169596 GCF_000455745.1 Alligator sinensis | reverse complement strand
TCCTGCGGAAGCCTGGTGCAGAAAGATCTCCCGCGGGGCTTCCCGTAGCAGCAGCAACACAGAACTGGTTTTTGAAGAGTAAGAGGTTTTAAGTGGTAACTCTCCCTCTTCACCCCCATCCAACACCTGATCTGTGTCTTCTAAGCAGTGACTGCCACCCCCAAGCCTGTCCCGTCCCCCTTCGATGTCCTGGTTTGATTCTTCCTCTCGGTCAAGCCCCTTTTGCATGGATCCCAGCACCAGAAAAGGGCTTTCATGCAGGCATCAGCTATGAGCAATGCAAAGGGCTCTCCAGGCATCCAGTCCCCGGTCTGTGCAGGCACATAGCTGGCGATAGTGGCACCCATGCCCCTGCTTGCTCCTGTCTGTAGCTGAGCCCTCTCCATCTCCATTGCCTCGATGACCCGAAGGTTTCCCCCTCCCCACCCCATCCCCCTTGATTTTTTCTCCAGAGAACAGGCTCGGTCACTCACTGTCCATGTCGTGCCCTGGGCCAGGCCCCTGCTTGTGTGTGCATCTCTGGTTGTCCCCGCGGTGTAGTCGTCGTCCCAGCCCATCACTCCGATGGGACCCCCCTGCCCATGGGCCTGTATGAATTGTGCCTATGCCATGGTCTGCACCGGGGTGGGAGCAGAGTGGGCACTGCCTTCTGCCCACCCCAGCACAGCCGGGCAAACATTACGATGGGCTCTCCCCGGGCGGGCGGGGGTCCTCTCTCTGGTCGTTTCTGCTCTCGGACCTGGCCGCGGCATCTCTATGTCTAGGGTTGCAAATACCTCACGCGTTTTCTACGGGGTTCTTCGCGCCGGCTGGGCCGCGGGGAGGGTGGGGGGGGGCTGTCATTGTGCTGCCGTCTGTGCTGTGCGAGGTGCTCACGTGTGTCGTCCCGGTGTGGGGTTGTTTTTCGGTAGGACCTGCCAGGTTTCCTCACTGTGATTTTGTTTCTGTCTGTCGGGTTTTTGAAGCACTGCGAGGATTTGAGGACTGTGATTTTCTAGGAGGGGGGTGAGAGGGTGGCAGTGGTTTGCCCTCGGAAGTCAGGACTGTGATGTTTAAGCTTCTTGTTCTTTTTAGTTTTAAGACTAGATCCCCTCCCTGTCCCCCTTGACACTGTTGTGAGGGGGTTTCCACTTGTGTGACCTCCTGGAGAAGCCGGCTAAGAGCCCTCCAGGCTGTAGCTGCCAACCCTGTTGATGCCTGTCTGTCCCCACCGCAGGGCGGTACGTTGCTGCCCATCACCGCGGTCTCTGGGCTTCTTCTGTGTGAAGCCTGTAGCAATAGTGAGGACTTCAGGGAGTTTCTCTAACTCTTACCCTTTGTAGCACCATGTCCCTGGGGTAGGGCACTTCTGTTAGTGGGCATCTCCGTTAGTGCACTACCATGTCTTTGGGGTAGGACATCTCCATTTGTGGGCACCTCCGTTAGTGCCCTGCCATGTCCCTGGGGTAGGGCACCTCCATTAACCCCAGCTAAGGGTCCAGCCTTTGTACCCACACCAATTTCACCCCCTTCCTACCCCAGGTCACCTCGCTGCTTGAAGCCGCTGGGTCTGACCGCGACCTCAGAGGCTTTGCACCTTGCAGCTGTGGGACAGCCACCCCCTGCACCGTGCCCTGCCAAATCCCAGATCCCAAGAGCAAGCCAAACCTCTGGCTTGCAGAGGATGCTGCATGCCCACATCTGTCCTCCACCACTTACACCCTGATACCATCCCACCTGCCTTTTTGTGCTCTCCTTCTCCAAGCCCCTGGGGGGTTGTTTTTGCCAACACTGCTCCTGGCTCAGTCCCGGACTCCATGTGCTCCTTTCTGTCACGTTTGCGGGGGTAGGAATTTTGTTGGGTTTTTTTTTTAACTGCAAAAAAAGAAGAAAAAACAAAGCCGGTTCTTGGCTGGAGCGAGGTTGTAAACGTAGACTCCTTTGGTTTTCTTTTTCCCCAACTCTTACGTTTAAGGAGAACATTCCCCCCCACCTCCTTTTTTTTACAGAGCCAACCTGTTGTGCATGCGTGTAGAAAGTTGTAAAATGTAAAATTGTTTTTTAATATATAAAAAGCTTGTTTTTACAGTTTGCAGTGGATCGAGGCCTTGCCGCCGCCAGTGTAGGACCTTCATTTTTTCATGAATAGAGGAATTAAAATTGTACAATTTCTTTTTTTTTATAAAATAAACACATTTGACATTTTGCTTTTTTCTCCCCTTGCTTGTTGCTTCACTCGAGGGTGGAAGCTGTGACTGTGACTGGAGCGGTTGGCTTCCACCTGACCAGAGGGAGAGCTTTTTCACACAGCGAGTAATTAACTTGTGGATTCATTGCTGGAAAAACTGGTGGGGGTTATTGGCTTAATCTACTCCCAGAGGTAATTGGGCCAGTTCATAGGATCATAGACGATGAGGGTTGGAGGGACCTCAGGAGGTCACATCTAGTCCAGCCCCTGCTCCAAGCAGGACCAGCCCCAGCTGCATCATCCCAGCCAAGGCTTTGTCTAGCCGGGTCTTAAACACCTCCAAGGATGGAGACTCCATCACCTCTCTGGGGAACCTGTTCCAGTGCTTCACCGCCCTCCTAGTGAGAAAGCTTTTCCTAACATCCAACCTAAATCTCCCTTGCTGCAAGTGGAGCCCATTACTCCTTGTTCTGTCATCTGCCCCCACTGAGAACAGCCCAGCTCCATCCTCTTTGCAACCCCCCTGCAGGGAGCTGAAGGCTGCTATTCAATCCCCCTCAGTCTTCTCTTCTTCAGACTAAATCAACCTAATTCCCTCAGCCTCTCCTCACAAGTCCTGTGCCCCAGCCCTTGAACCATTTTCATTGCCCTCCACTGAGCTCTCTCCAACTCATCCACATCCTTTCTGTAGTGGGGGGCCCAAAACTGGACACAGGACTCCAGATGTGGCGTCCCCAGTGCCGAACAGAGTGGAAGAATCACTTCCCTTGAACTACCGGCAGTGGTAATGCTCCTACCGATGCAGCCCAGGATGCCGTTAGCCTTCTTGGCAACAAGGGCACAGTTTGCTCCTGTTCAGCTTCTTGTTCCCGGTCACTCCCACGGGTTTTTGGAGAAAAGGACCATTGGTAGGTATTGAACGTGGTAGGTAAAGAGGCTGCCTCTAAGTCAGACCTTCCTAAACCTCTGACCACTGGAAGTTGCAGCAGGAGAGAAGCAAATTGCACATGCCCTGGTCACCTTCCCCCTTAGCCTCTGCTCTCCCCCTTAGACTGGTCTGGCCCAGAAAATGGCATTTCTTATGTCTTTGATATCACCTTCTTACAGATCTTGCTCCACAGGTGGGTCTCAGCCTAGGTCAGCCAGACACTGCAATCCTGCAGCTCCGACTTTCTCCTTTCCAGCTGTGTGGGGAGAGTAAAGTGGTCCTGAGCTCAGTAATCATCCCGTCAGAGACCTGCAGGCCGTGGAGAGGGAATGAAACATCTGGGACAGTGTGTGGCCCGGCGGATGGAGCATGTCCTGTATCCTCTGTGTGTTGTGGTGCCCGAAACAGGAAGACAGTCAGTGGAGGGACTGCAGCCTGCGAGGGGCAGGGAATGGGTGAGATGCTGGATGTGGGAATGGTGCAGATGTGCAGCAGCTGGAAGTCAGGGAGCAGGTGAGTGGGAGGGGTGAACGGTGCTGGGAGAAGAGTCCTTGGGAGCGGAGAGGAGGAGTGGGAGGGAGGCTCAGAGGGCAGAGGGCAGCAGTGGGTGCTGGGACGGACTCGATGATATAACAGGTCCCTTCCGACCCTAGAAATCTATGAAATCTATGGACCAGACTGCGCCCAAAAGGGAGCAGGTGGCACCCTGTCATTCCCCAGTGTAGCCACTAGGTGTCCTGCTCCCCCAGGGAGCCACTGCAGGGGCGATGCACCCAGCACCCAGCTGCTTCCGGGCACCGGCAAGGCAGCAGGTCCCCTGTGTATGGGGACAACGGAAACCCAGCACCCATCAGCCTTGCTGCCCCCAGCCTGCCCCGTTTGCCAAGGAGACTTGATGACCCAGGCATAATGAATCCGGCGTGCACCGCGGGGGCTCAGGGGAGCTCCTGCCAGGCTGGCAAGCAGGGAGCAGAATACAGATCCGCACTTGAAAGGCAGACGAAGCCCTGACGAATGCCTGATGAAGGCACAGGCCCCAGAGGCCCAGTCTGCAGCTCGTTTTGCCTAACGAGCTTGTTCCAACTGGCTGGTGCAGACCAAGCCCTCCCGGACCAGCTGAGCCAGGTCAGGGTCTGGAGCACAGACAAGGGGAATGAATTCCCACTGCGGGGATCTGCTGGGAGCATCTGGATGCTGCTGGGTGTGACGGGAGCTGGGCTGGGGGGGCAAGTGCAAGCTTGGCAGGGGGGTGCCAATTTGCTGCTGGCTTGTACAGGCTGAGTGTGGTTTGGGCAGGGGCTTGCGTGGAGCTGAGGACTGATGCAAAAGGGTTGCGGGCCGTTAGAGTGCTTGGAGGCCGTTCTGATTTACCCCGGGGCTAGAGCTTTTTGTTGCAAAGAGGATGGCGCTGGATGGTTCTCCATGGTGGCCGATGACAGAACAAGGAGCAGTGGGCTCAAATTGCAGCAAGGGAAATTTAGGTTGGATATTAGGGAAAACTTTCTCACCAGGAGGGTGGTGAAGCACTGGAACAAGCTGCCCAGAGAAGTAGTGGCATCTCCATCCTTGGATGTTTTTAGGACCCAGGTAGACAAAGCCTTGGCTGGAATGATGTACTTGGCACTGGTCCTGCTTGGAGCAGAGGGTTGGACTAGATGTGACCTCCTGGGGTTCCTTCCCACCCTCATTTTCAATGATCCTATGATCTGGACCCACTCAAAGGACAGAGCTGCTTGAGTGGGAGCACCCCCCTTGCATACAGCTTCCAGCGGGTGCAGGGATTACAGGCAGGGAGTCCTCTAGGCTACAGCAACTCCTGTGGCCCAGCCCTGAGAAGTGGGGCTGGGAGAGCTGGTTTCCCATCCTCCACCCTTCAGGACTTCCCCAGCGCTGGGGAGGTGTGAATCTCACCTTGTCAGTGCATACCGAGACTAAGTAAAGACACCCACAAGCACAGGAAGCCTGCCTGCTCTGAAGCAGCTTATCACACCAGCACGAACAGAATAGATGCATGCGTGTGCTCTTGCATGTACCCATTCAGGCACACACGTGTCCATGTGTGCTACAAAACCCCCTCCTGGATCAGCAGCCAGGTCCCAGGCGATTCCCCCAGGAGTCCGAATCCCCCGTCACTCAGACCGAAAGAGCAACAGAGCTGGAAGTCCCAGCTGGCCCCAGTGCGGTGATACCCCCACCCCAAATTTTGCAACTCTTCAAAGACCCGGAGATGAAGTGGGAGGAAAAGGCAGCTCTGGCGAACGCTTCAGTGCTGCCCGAGAGGAAGCGAAGAGCTTTGGCTGTAATGTGTGTCATTTCTCCCCTGCCTGCTGACAGGTGGGAGCAGTGTCTGTGGGGGCGTTCGGGCCCCAGGAAGGCGGAGGGGGAGAGGAGCTGGGTTTGGACACAGAGCTGCAGGCCTGCAACCCCCAGCTGAGGATCATCGGGTCCCCGACATGAAATACTGCTTTATTGGAGTAGCCAGCAACCTGCACATATGCTCCCCTGCCCTGCCAACATCAGGACTGTCGCAGCAGGAGGAAGACAAGGTCTTTATCCCAGCAGAACGTATCCCCTTGCTCAGCTCAGTATCACTTATACACATGCTCAGTCTCAGTTGGAGCCGTGGGCAAAGCAAAGGCAGGGAATGTAGTCCGGTGCCAGGCTACCTAACAGGAGACCTGGGCTTTGCATCCTCGCTCTGCTCCAGGCCAGGCATGGGGGGCATCAATGCAGCATGAAACGGCTGGTTTGCAACTTGAATGCAACCAAGGTGATGCTGGGGGTGAAATGCAGTGGCAGGGGCTGCAACCCACCTGAGTCTACCCAGGGCCCTGGGCATGGACCCTGGGTGCTACCATGTGTTTGCTGCTATGGGAGTTTGTGCCAGTGAGGGCAAGGCAGCACACGTGCTAGTCATGTCTCGGACCTCATTGCTCTATGCCTCAGTTTCCCCTTCTGTGAAATGGGGCCTCACCACCATCCATGCAGCATGATGAGCAGTGCTGTGTAAGGAGGGAGTGTCGCCTTCCCAGTTGTCCTTCTCCAGTGGGTACAAACTGGTCAGGGGTGCTGGGGCCAGTGGGCAGAGGCTGCATAAGAATCCTTTTGGTTTCTCTATGTTCAGTCCAGGGAGAGGGGCTGGGAGGTTTAATCACCCCCTGAGGTCCTGGGACAGCTGTCAGAGACTTCAGCTGTTATGGACACGGCAGCCTGTTAAATAAGAGAAGCAAAATCAGGCCCGGCAGAAAGGAGACACGTGCCCCGCAGCAGGAGGCCCCCAGCTGCCAACACCATGCTTGGGCTCTCTGCCACCTTGCAAGCTGCAAAACTAGCACAGAGCTAGCAATCCTGGGATGCAGAGGTGAGAACCGGACTGCAGGCATGGGATTGCCTGGACCAGAAGCCAGGTGACCCCAAGCAGAGCCGGGGGACGGTCCCCCCAGCATGGAAACCATGTGGCTGGTGTCCAGTCACTGGGACACAGCAGGTCATGGGATAGAGGGGCTGGAAGGCTGCAACGTGGAGTGATTCATGCTGGGGGACCTGCTTGTGCCAACCCACCGCTCACCTGGTACGAGGATGAGCATGGCTCGCAGAAAACTGACTCCATCATCTCTGGGCTTGGAGACGTCTCTGCCACTGGCGTCCCTGTGTCCGTCGGTCTCTGGGGTGAAGCAAAAGAGGAGCTACAGCAGGACAGTCTCTGCAGCTTGGTGTAGCACAGAGGCAGTGCCAGCAGTGCTGGGTCACCCCCATGCAGCCACTGCCACCCCAAAGTCTCCAGGGGATGTGGGCAGCTTGCAACCCAGATCACCGCTTGCATGGTTTAACCACTGGGCACCGCTTCCATGAGTGCTATGGCCTGGTCCCTGCACGCACTTGGTGCCCATAGCAGTTAGGTACCAAAGCGCTGTGTGGATCTGGGCCTGAGAATGGGATGTGCGCCCGTCCCAGTCCAATGTTATCTTGATGCTGCTCCCCTGGGATCAGCTCAGGCCCTGCCTGTGTTTTTGTGCAACCCTACTGCAAAGACCCCACTCCACTTAAGGTCTCCACTTAGGGTCTTGGAAAAGCTGTGTGCCAGCAGGTGAAGCTCCCAGCTGCTTCTCTGGCGGGGGAGGAGATCTGGGAACTTGTACCTGCTTCCCTGGGAAGGATGAGCTTTTTTCCTGGTGAGAAACACGGTGCCGGTCGGGGTCAGGAACAATGGGCATGTCGGAGTCTGCAAGGCAAGGGAGCAGCGTGGGGATATGCACAGTGAGAGAACCAGTGAGGCCATGAAAGCAAGTGCCCCAAACCTGCTGCGTTCGCCAGCCCCATAGCTTAGTGCCTCCATTTCAAGGGTAGTTTGAGGCACCTCTCAGGGCTTTGCCCCACATGCTGCTCTGTTTGTGCAGCTCCTGGCACTCCCATACTAAGTCGAGATGGCCCTGGGAAGTCAAAACATGTGCAGCACCTAGCACGGCAGCACCAATAGGAAAACGGGAGAGAGGAAGTCCTGAAAGACAGATGGGCTTTTCCACCCATGCTCCCCACTGCAAATAGCTGAAAACCACAGAGGTCCTTAAATGCATTTGTGGTGCTTTTCATTGTACGTGTTCTCTCTCATGGGGGAGCCAGGAGGTGCCGACAGGCAGGGCTGCTATCGTCCTTTCCCCTGTCATGCACAGTAAAGGGCTGATAAGGGGGCTGGGTTTCCCCAATGCCTATCAGGTTTAGGAGCTAGCATCATGTGGCGAGTCCATGAAATGCCTGCTCCTAAACCACTGGGCCCCTTCTGAAAGCCACCGTGTCGTCATGATGCAGAGGTGGCCAGAGACCATGGAGATGGGCCTCCCCCTGCATAGATCAAGGCCTGAATCATACCTGAGGACTCGGCCATGGACGCTGCGCGGCTGCTGGTGCCTGAGGAACAAAACCGAAGGAAGTGGTGAGTAAAAATAACCAGGGAAATAACAGTTCTTCACGCTTGTCTGCATTTGTCACCCTGGGGGCATAGAGGGGGTGGAGGCTGCAGGCACTCAGGTGTGGTTTTAATCTGGATTTTATTCACTCCAGATTGTGAAATGAAGTGCGGGCACAGTGCTGCCCACTCCTGGTGGGACTGGGACCAGCTCACCATGTCCAAGACCCACCCATGACCAGCAGCAGGGGGGATTCTCCAAGTGCAGGCACTTTGGAGTGGCTGCAATGGGAGCCAGGCAGGATCTGACCTGGGCTGTGCAAACTTCGAGTCGCCGGAGGTTAGCCTGGATTTGCACCAAGGCAGCTAGGACCTGGCAGTGGTGCCGGGTTCGAGGGTGCATAGTCAGGGGCAGCCAGTAGGGAGGGGCAAAGAAAGCCCCGTGAGAGCAGCAGCGAGTCTGCCTGGGCCTTTTGCCCAGACCTCACCTCGCCCGCGTTTCCTCCGGTACGTGAAGAACAGGACGATCAAGGCGAGCACCACAAAGATAATGGGGGACCAGTACTTGGGGGAGATGGAGCTGGAAACTTCTGCAAAGGAAGAGGGAAAGAAATGAGTCCCCGGGAGAGGGTAAAACCCTGCTGGAGGGCCCACTCTTCAGCAGGTGCAAAAGTGCACAGCTCTGGCAGTGCAAATCCGCAGGAGTCCAGGGCAGTCCCTGGCTGTGAGCACGCAGCCCCACAGCAATCATACGATGAGCTGAGCCATCAACCCAGCCACTGCTTTGAGTTCAGGGTATGCATGAGTCCCCATCACACAGCACTGTGGAGACCACCTCTTCTCTAGCACTTGTGCAGAGAGAGAGCTGGAGGGAAAAGACTCCCCTCGCTCGCTGGGTAAAGACTCCCCCCTGCAGCAGATCCAAGCAGAGTTTTGCCTAGGACCCAGGTAGCCCCAGCCCATCACTGTAACCCCTGGACCACAGACTGATGCAGCCAAGGCTGTTGCATGTGCCGGGGCACGCTTAACAGGAAGGGAGCATTGCAGACACCTCTGACCACAACAGTGCCCCAGCAGGGACATGATGCTGGAGCTCTTGCCCCCCAAGCTGTGACCCCTTTGCTCAGGAACCCGCCTGCAGGCCAGAACATGTTCCCACCACGTTTATGTCCCCCGAGGCTTGTTAGGAGAGGAAGAGGTGTTTGGAGAGGGAGCTGGGCAGCCAAACCCCATTTTCAAATGCACCTAAATCTCTTTAGTTTCCAGTGGGATTTGAGTTCCTACATCACTCAGGTGATTCTGGCTGGCACTGAACTATATATGTCTAAACTGCACATGTAGGAGCTGTACGTGGGGTGGCTGGCACTGAGCTGGACATGTATGAACTATACATGGGGTGGCTGGCACGGAACCGGACATGCATGACCTGTCCATGTATGGACTGCACATGGGGTGGCCGGCACCAGATACAGCATTTTTCACTCTTGCTCCACATCAGGGCACCACTTTAGGGGCCAGGTGTCCCCAGCTTGGCTCTTTGAGGCATTCAGCTCATCCCCAGCAGCTAGAGAAGACCACACGCTGGAGACTGGGAAGTCTGGTCCAGCATGGACATCCTTGCAGATCCCTGAAGGCCTCAGGGAGAGCCAAAGTGAAGGGAAGATTGCTGGTTGGTCATCCCAGCTGCCAGTCTTTCAGGAATGCTCAGCTGAGGATCCTGGGTACTTGAGCCCTCTATAAAAGCCCTGGCTCAGGGCTAGCTGGGCAACCACAAGGAGGGGGTCACCTGCGGAGATGGGGCTCTGCTTCCTAGACACCTGGAGCACCCAGCTGGGCTAAAGGACCTGCCTCATCTTCTGGAGAGGTACGTTTTAATTCGCCGATGAAGGTGTTGGATTTTCCTGCGCTGGGCATGTGTGCGGGCAGCCCCACTACCATGTTTCCCAAGGGTGCCTTGTCTGTTTGACCAGGAGATGGTGCTAAGAGGCATGTCAGAAAGCCCAGCACCAAGGGCTGGGACCCAGCTGAGGCTTCATGGAGACTTGATTTGGGGATTGTCTGCTTTGAAAGCTTATGCGTCTTCTATCTGCTTATTCTATAAGGTGCATTTGTACCCTGCCTTTTGCTGGGTGAATAAACCAGCTGCAGGGTGGGACGGGTTAAAGTGCAGGCTGGGTTAGAAGGTAAACTGAGGCTGTGGATGGGAACAGTGCTACTTTAGGTGTGCCCCTGCTACTCCGGTCATCCTCCCTGGCTCCTGGCTCTCTGCTTGACCCTGGCTGAGCAGTGAGCAGAGCTCTGACTGGCAGCTCATGGTGGGATCTGAGTCCTTCTCTGCAGTAGGTGCAATTAATACAATTAAAGGGTTTCCCTGAGCAAACTCCCGGGGGAGCGGAGGACTGCCCGTGCTTGCTCCCCAGCTCGGGAAGGGCTGTATAACACACACACCCTGTGTGTCCCGGGATTTTCTCTTGTTTTCTTTATGCAATTAGGATGGTCCCAGAGAACCATCACTGGGAAATTGTTGCAGCTGCCCCTCATCTCTTGGCAAAGCTGTGCATTTCATCTGCTGAGCCATTGGTCTCTGCTTGGGCCGGGGTTTTGTGAATGGTTTCTCTGCAAGCTCCACCTGAGAGCAGCCGAGTGAGTAATTTCCAGGGTGCATCCCATGCAGAAGGCATCCGGCACACCAGGGATCCTCTCTGGTTTTAGGGGCAAGAACAGATCAAACCCATTTGGGAGGAGCCATTTGGGGGGCCGCCTGCTGCATGGATGAAACCGTAACATGTTCCTCGTTAGCTGGTTAATAATGACATGTGCTGCAAGGGGCCAGACCTTTTCTTGTGTTCTGCATCCCATTGTCACCGACACTCATGCAAAGTGCTATCATCTCAGATGTGGGTCCTGCTACCCCAACTGTCTTGAGAGCACCAGGATTAAAACCAGCCGTCACCTGGCACCAGTTAACGAGCAACAGAGCAGAGCCTAGATCTGAAACCAGCCCCAATGGGTGCAGCTGAGCTGTGGGGGGGAGGGATGTCTGTGGGTGACAGCTGCCAGGGGCAGGACTCCTGGGTTTTCTCCCTGGCTGGGCAGACGCGTGGTTGTGCAATGTTAAGTAGGTCCTTGCCTTTCTGCTTCCCAAAGGGTGCTGGGGAGGTTTGCCCAACCCCTTTTGCAAAGATACAGGTGGCTGAGACCCACCCCTTCCCAGGACTTACTGGCGTTGTCTGCAGTCGTGTCTCCCCTGTTCACAGTGTAGGCATCCGTGGAGCCCTCTGTAGGGCCAGCCAAAGTGGTTGGGATCCACGTTGTGTTTCTGGCCGTTTCCTTTGTTGTCCCGTTGAAGTCTCCCTCCGGTTCTGGCATGTGTTTGACTTGCCCGGTATTTGGGGGTGATGCCTTTACCTCTGCTCTTGTAACTGTAAAAAAAATAGCCGGTGGCAGGTAAGCAGGCAGCAGTGCCAGCGCCGGGTCAGGAGACTGGGACCCTGTTTAAATGCAGTATCAGCCCACAATCCCTCTCCATCACTGAGGTTATTAATCCCCAGACCCTAATTTAATGAGTCGCAGCACAAACCTGTCCATGGTCACCTAGGAGGTTTGCATAAAATCACAGGATCGCAGCAGAATTGGGCTGGCAGGGTCTTCCCGAGGTCCTGTCCAGTCCAACCCCTGCTCAAAGCTACATCAGACCCTCCCATACAAGCACTTATCTATGCCTTGTGACAGCAAGCATCTGGTGTATCCCAGGCTGCTCTCTCAGCTGTCACCAGCTGAGCTTTGTCCTGGCCATGGAGGTGCTGCAGGCTTGCACAGAGCTGGCACAGCCCCTGGCATCTCCCTCTAGCCCTGTGCCATCCAGCTGTCTGCCAAATCTAAGCTAACCTGCTGTGCTATCCAGCAGGCTCTGGTTGTAAATGCTGTTGACTGCCCTGGGTCTCAGGGTCTGTGCATAACAGAAGAAATGGTCCTGAAAGTGTGAGGAAAATGTTTGGCTCTGTGCAAGTGTGCAAAGGGCTTGTGTGGGAATTGATAGATGGGGAGAGCTAAAGCTTGCAGCCTTGAGGACTCAGGGTTTCAAGTGCAAAGGAAAAGGTGGGATCATTAGACATGTGCTTGGTCTCTTGAGGGTCAGAGCTCAATTCCCCTCTTCCTTGCTCCACTATATATTGGAGGTGCTCCATAACAGGCGGCAAGGGCACCATTGTGTGGACTGAGATCAGTGCTAGGATGGATTGGTGGGTGAGCAGGCCCAGCCTCTGGTCCTGGGCCCTGAACACCCTTGCTCAGCTGCTGCGGTTACTCCTCAAAGCCCCTCTGGGATGCTCGTGGCTGAGCCTCTAAATATCAGCTTCACAAGGGCAGCATGGGGAGCGGTGGCTTCATACATCTCTCCTGCGCTCCCATATCCCTTGGGACCCCAGTGGCACGTTCTTAGGGGCCGGAGTGCGCCACAGTCCATGCATACGTGGGTGTGTCTGTGTGTGTATGGGCATGCATGTGTGCATGCATGTACATGGGCATACGTGCGTGTCCACACATCATCGGTACACCAGGAATCACCTACCCCACCTGCTATGTAAGGAGAGCAGGGGTTATTGGTCTGGAGCCTTAGCATCCTGCCTGGTGCTGGGCATCCCCAGGACCCTGCTGGGCTGGGCAGCAGCTCCCCAGGATGTGTGGTGAGCCACCGCGTGCTTGTCTCGCAGGGGCTCTGATACCATCTGGTGCTTCATCACATGCATGTCATCATGTGTCTTCCTGCTGGAGGTGGCAGGAAGCTGAGCACATCGTGATATGTGGTCCTGATTATTGCTTGTGTCCTGAACTCTTTGCACTGCCCTGGCAAGGGTGCAAGGGGAAGGGCCCTGGGGTGCTGCAGTTACTTTTGACCCTGGCACCTGTCGCCCTATAAGTTCCACCTTATGGAGAGGGTGGAGAGACATGGGCAATGAGCTTGTGTCATTACAGCCCAGCTAAAGCCGTGTCCTCACTCCCCACAAGTTCATGCGCAAGCTGGGCACCACTGTAAAATCCCAGCAGGGACCTGCCCAGATGGCTTCTATCTCCATGTGATCACTGGGATCAGCCTTTCCCTGCACCTGGGGCTGACCATGACCCACTGCAAGAGGGTAGGGGCTATCAGCATCTGGGTAGGGTAGGGGCTCAGACATTGCAGCAAGACGGCTGTCCTTCAATGGCGATGGTGAAAGCTATGGGATGTAGTGCTGTGGGGACCCCCTGCATCTACCCCAGGAGCCCAGATAGATGCAAGATTATGCTCTAGAGCAGTGGGGACCAACCTTTTTGGCAGGTGTGCTACAAATGAGCATTCCCTGATCTGCTGCTTTGCTTTCAGCTCCCTACCCCATCTGCCTGTCCCCTCTCCTCCTGCCGCATGCCACGCACAGAGGCTGCTACTTCTGGCACATACATGGCAGGCTGGCCTATCCCTGCTCCAAAAAAGCAGAGTGATGGATGCGTCTTGGGTGTAAGGCTGGATCATCTGGCTTGGATGCTGCCAGGGCAGGATAGGTTCCCACCACCCATCAGGGATGCAGCACTGTGTGTTCACCTAGCTGCCCCTAGGATTTCCACATCCTATCTCCAGTTTCTCTGCACGAAGCTGCTTGGCCAGAAGCCTGTGAGGGAGGACTCATGCCCTGTCACTCAGTCTAGCCCCCTCTGCACAAACACAGTTCTATATGAGGTTTAGCACAAAATCATCTCCAAGAAGTTTCTCAACCCAAATTGCAGCTCAACTGAACCATCGTGACCTTCCCCACCCTTCCGGCGGTTCCTCTGAATTACAAAAGCCAAGCGGCAAGCTTCTGCTTTATTAGGTCATGGTCATCAGTGGCAACTATGTGGGGCTTATGGCTCCGGTGGGAAGTTGGGCAATTTTCCTAACGGCTCTAATGCAAGGGCAGGATGTTCTGCAACCCCCAGCTGAAGCAAGGGGGCAGCACAGGTCCAGGCCTAATCTTGGAGGATGGATGTTGAGGTCAGGGAGCCTGGGAGCAAGCCAGAAGCAATGCTCAGCTCTCATCTCCCTGCTGCAGGAGAGCTAAATGCCAGGGAGTGTAGACAGGATGGTCTTTAGAGTTGAACTGAATCCCCTCTTCCAGGGCTTGCACTAGTGAAGGGAGTTCCAGCAGCCAGCCCAGATGTGCACAGGTTCACATAGAGCTTGGATAGCTTCACCCTCTCCCATAGCATCATTCAGCAGAAGGAGGGCTGGTATCAGGGAGCAGAGATCTTCTCTTTGGGCTCAGCCCTGCAGCCACCATTGCTCCTAATCCCTTCCCAGGGCTGCCAATATCCCCCTCTCTAACCACTAGTCCACTCTTCCCTTCCAGACTGTGTCCCGCATGCATTTCCCAGAGCTGGAAAGGGGGACTCAGGCCCCTGCCTCCCATGCCCCACTCTAATTTCATTGCAGGTGTCTTTTGCCAGAAGCACTAGCTTGCATTGAGAACCCGCAGTGCAGCTGCATCCTGTGAGACCATGCACGCTGGGGAATTCGGGGAAGGGGCCGCTGCTCAACCCGTTGGCCATAAAACGGTCCCCGTGCTCCCACCCAGTTCCCAGCTTTGGACTCACCGGCTCCAGCGCACAGCACCGCGATGCAGACCTGCCATATCCTTCTCCCTCTGGGCTCCATGCCTTGCCGGCCTCATCTACAGAGGCACTCACAAAATCTTCCTTCCCCTTTTTGGCTGCAAGCTGTCAGCATCCTCCAAAGGAGTCCAGTAATGCTAACATTGCCCTGGCGGGGCTCAGCTTCCAGCTGGAGGGAGAAGAGACACTGGGACGGGGCTGTAGTCCGTGGCAGTCTTGCTGAAAACGTTCCTTATGGCAGCCACTGAGAGAAGGGCTGCTTTGTGCTAGGTGCTGTACAAATAGATTAGACAGGCTCTATCCTGAGGACTGTGCCCTCTTAAATAGCACAAAGGGATGGGGCAGCAGGAAAGCAATCAGGGTGATGGTAGCACGGAGGGGGTGAGCTGGCTGGGCACAAGAGAGGTGGGAAAAAAGGCTCGTCAGGGTGCCCAGTCATCAGGCCCATCTTGGGGATGTTGCTCACTGAATGTCTCAGGCTCGTTTGGGAAGGGGAAGAATGGCTTGGGCACCATCCATCAGGGAGCACATGAGTCACGAAGAGGCCATGTACCACGGTTGGTTCATTCTGGGCAATGCACGGGATGCAATCCGCCGCCCCGGCTCCAGCCCCAGCTGTCAGGCCACAGCACCCATCTCACCCCGGCTCAGCTGGGCACTCTGGGCTCCCCCTCCTGCTGTGGCTGCCTCGTCCCGCCGTCTGCATCTGCACCTGCACCTGCTGGGAGCGGGCGCTGCGCCAGCCCCGGGAGCCCTGTCCCCGTCAAGGCACCTGCAGGCTTCCAGCCCAGGCCGGGGGCTCTGGCTTTATGCTGCCAGGAGGCAGCCCTGTGAAAACGGGGGGAAGATGGACTAATGCCAGGGGCTCCAAGCTAGAGGGTCCTGTCCCTCTGCTCACAGGCAGGCTGAGGCCAGATTTGGGATCAGGGACTTACCCCTTCACTCAGGGTCAGACCAATTCCCATATTTAGAGACAGGAAGGAACTGTGCCCTCAAACTGCTATGAACTGGGGGGGGGGGGGTTGCCTTCCTCTGTAGTGGGGAGTGTGACCTCTGCCTGGGATCTCCTGAGCCTGCAGCGAGCATGACAGCCTTTCAGAGAAGCAGGACGTTGGCTGCTGTTTCTCTGCTTCAGCTGTGGCAGGGGAAGGCGTTAGGTCTGCGTTGTGTCGTCTTATGTAGAGTTGAGGTGATGGACAGAAGCAGCGCGCTGGTTGCTGTGGTCCCCCCGCTCTACCTGTGGCAGGTGAGGGTGATATGTCTTGTGTTGTGTCAGGGTTGACAGTAGTTTTACTAAGAGGTTAGATTATGGATTTGTATGGGATGGTTTGGGTAGGGGCGATCCTGCCTCAGGCAGGGGCTGGACTAGATGATCTCTGGGGGTCCCTTCCAGCATGACTTCTCTATGACTATTCCCTGCAAGTGGCAGGGATACATCCATTCCCAGCAGTCTGGGGCTCCCAGGGTTAATTGCTTTTGCTTTTAATGGGGCACCTCATCGCTAGCCTCTCACCCTCAGACCCCATTACATCTTTGTCTCAGATTAGGTCCCGTACCCACATACCTCCCCATGTCCAGGCCCAAGAGAGCTCTAAGGCAGGGCATCGATTGGGCCAGCTGGAAGTCTTTCCTTTGCTAACAGTCTTGCTAACATACATGGATGGCGTCTTTGCAGCTCCAATATCATCTAATTAACACATTACAAAGACAACTTAAATAACACAATTTCACTTTTACTGTTAGCCCCGAATGCAGTAATTGGTCTCTAGGTTATAGTGTGAACCCAGGGACCCCCGTGACATAGGAGCACGGATACGTGTGTTGCTTTTACAAAGGTAACAAGCAGACAGGTCAAGTGCATTGGCTTAGGGGCATTTTTAGTTAGATAACAGGGCTGAGATGGGGTGCTGGCAGTGCAGAGCTAGATGATTTCTGTCCCACTGATGGTACCTAGTGGCTCTTGGGGTGCTGAGCCCTTGACATTTTGATATTCAGCGCTCTGTGCAATGGGGATGCTAATATCTGTGCCCCCCCCGGGGTCAAACATGATGTGTTCAGTCTATCCCAATGCTTCCATTCAAAACAGCCAGGCAGTCAGAGACACAAATGACCAGTTGGACAGGGGCAGCAATCAAGGGCAGGGGTCTGGGAAGGGTAACAGGTTAAGTGCAAGGACCCTAGCATCTGCTGATGAAAGAGCCTAAGCCTGGGACCTAAGCCTGGCCCTGTGTCCTGACCACAGTGTCATTCAATGTGTTTATTAATGATTTGGATGGTGGCATAGAAAGCTTCAAGTCTGCAGACAGCATGAAACTGGGGAGGATGGTGAACGTGGGGGAGGATGTGAGTGCAATTCAGAAGGATCTCGACAGATAGGAAAGCTGAGCTAGAGCTAACTGGATGGGGTTCAATGTGGACAAATGAAGGGGCTGCATCTCTGGGGGAATAACTGAAAACACAGGTGCAAAATAGGGGATACCGGGCAGGATGTCAGCTCTAGGGAAAAGGACTTGAGAGTCTTGGTAGACCACAGGCTCAGTATGAGTCTGCACTACAATGCAGCTGCATAAAATGCAAATGGGGTTTTGGGCTCCATCAATAGAAGCATTTGGTGCAATTCGCTGGAGGTGACAGTGCCTCTCTACCTGGCCTCATCCGCATTTGGCGTGCAGTTCAGGGCTCCGCGTTTTAAAAAGGACATGGAAAAGTTTGAGAGGGTCCAGAGGTAGCAAGAAAGATGACCAAGATGATCAAGGCCTTGCAAGATAAATCATACAAGGAGAGGCACATTCAGCTGCTGGAAAGGCACTTAAGAAGGGACATGATATCAGTCTTCAAATACGTGAAGGGTTGCCATAGAGAAGAGAGAAAGCAGCTTTTTCTCTCTTGCTGCAGAGAGGACATAAGCTAATGGCTTGAAGCTGCAGCAAGGTGGGTTTAGATTGGATATCTGGAAACTTCTTCACTGTTAGAGTGGAGCGGAGCAGCCAGATTTATCAGCAAATTAATAAAAATTTTTAAAAGTCTCCATAAAAGTGAGCAGAGTCCTTCTGTACCTCTTGTCCATTGTACTGCCTGTCGCACATGCCTTTTGTGGCTTGCATGGAGGGCTATCGTCTTTCCTCCACATGTCATTTTTCTCATTCCTTCAGTCTCTCTGCCCCAGTAATGTTCCCTTTTCTGGCAACAGCGGGAGAATACAAACCGTCCTACACCTTCTCTTTCCAGGCCTGCTCTCCGCTCAATGATGGTACCATAGGACACCCAATTAAAAGCTGCATAACCATTTTTTTTCATACAAAGGTCACAGGAAGGCAAAACAGGTCCTGTGAAGTTCTGGATGGGTTTTCTGAGTGTCTTAATTGATTTGAGGTAGATAAAGCATATAGCTGGAAATGAATCTTGGCCTTCTTCATTGTTGCACGTATCCATTTCCCTGGCTGGTATGTAGACTGTCTTGTTCTGGTATGCTCTTGCATGTCCAGGCAGAGCTATTACAGCATTGGGAGGGTTTGTGTCTGCACGGAAAGAAACCCCAAGAGCAGAAATATTAATGTCAGCAAAGACGCATCATAAAGTGAAGGGTGGTGCTGGTCTCCCCACACAACCCCCCGCCAAAGGGGACCCCCAACTTTGACATGCCTATGCTGCACTAGGTATCAAAGCTATCATATGCCAGGCTTTGCAGGACACAACACCAGCCCAGGGGCCGCTGCCCAACAAAAGCAGAGGAGTGGGGAGAACATGTGGGGATGTGTCAGGGCAGCTGAGCTCTGGCAATCCCCAGCTGTTTCACTGGCCAGCACCGCTTTGAGCTCCCCCGAAATGTTAGAGTCATTGACCCTGTGACTTGAAGGCCTCAGAGAGGAGGAGAAGGTCTCTGGGTTTCCAGGGATAAAGGTTATAGCTGTGTTGGTCTAAAAGTACAAGCAGTCAGTGTGGCAGAAGTAATATCATTTCTTAGACCAACTAGACAGTTGCAAACAAAGTTTTGCTTTATTTGCAAGCTTTCAGGCACACGCGCCCTTCCTCAGGCATAGGAGACTGTAAAGATTGTAATTATTTGCCCAGGTAGAAATGAAAATTGATATTGTACAGGAGAGCTGGAGGGTGGTGGAAAGAAGCATCATTCAACATCCTGCTTGCCATCAGACACCTCTGAGATGAATACACTGCTCCAACTTGTACGCGAGCCTAGTTTGCATAAAATGAACTTTTCCAGCCAGGAAAACTTCCACCACCCCCCAGCTCTCCTGTACAATATCAATTTTCATTTCTACCGGGGAGAAATGTTACAATCTTTGCATTCTTCTGTGCCTGAGGAAGGGCACGTGTGCCTGAAAACTTGCAAATAAAGCAAATTTTCTTTGCAACTGTCTAGTTGGTCTAAGAAAAGATATTGCCTCTACCATGCTGAATCTGGGTTTCCAGTGCACCTAAAAATTAACTTCTGTCACTGCCAGGCAGACTGACTTGCGACTGGGGGTCTCCTGCACTGCAAAGTGCAGGTGATTTGTAGTGTATCCTAGCTGGCACAGAGAAGACATGAGGGCAGGGGTCTGTATTTTAGTTCCTCCTATATGCTAAGCCCTGTGTTGCCACATCTTTATCGCTGTTGCTATCAGGGCTGGCATGTGCTATGTTCAGCCCTTCCATCGGCTGTGCAGACATAATCCAAGTGCTTTCTGCTGAGAGACAGGCAAGCCCTGGCTTTGCTGTCTAATAATTCATGGTCTAACAGTCCACTTCCGACATTGTGCATGTTGGTGGCTGATTTGCAGGCAGGAAAAAGAGCCCTGTGAGATAAAGAATTGCCCCATGCTCCAGCGGGTCGGGGAAGTGGGAAAATGAGCAGATCCCACAAGCTATCTGCTGCTCCATGAGACACTGTCATGCATGTCAGCTGGCCCCTGGGTCTCCAGGGTTATCCCAGCTATGACTTGAAACCCAGCTCGTTTCCATGGAACGTGGGGCCTGGATTTTCTGACATCAGGGCGCGTCCATCCCCCGCCTCCCCTGCGCTCTCCTCCCAGGGCCTTGCTGGCTTAAGCGTGCCGCGGGGTTGCTGTCCTTGGAGTGTGCAAGGCCATAATGAGATGCAAATGCTTCTCACCCCAGGGGGCATTTCGTCGGTGCAGTTGATTTGCTTCTCCTTCTGATGTGGGGATGTTGTGTTTCCCTTGCACATCTTTTCATCGTCTGTCTGCATGGCAGCCTGCGGGGAAAGGAGCGGGGCAGTCAGGAGCCATGGCACTGAGCAGCCTGGAGCAGGGCGCATGGCTCTCTCAAGTTCTCTGGTCCTCACCAAAGTTGCTGTCGCTAGGGCCAGGATGTCACCCTAGTCCAGTAACTGCTGCATTGCTGCTTCCCAGGCCAGGAAAGGGAGTGGGTGCTCTCACGTGCAAGGAGCTGGGGTCATCCCCTGCCACTTTGCACACCGTACTCTCCTGTGGAGCTGGTGGCCTCCTCTGCACTGGCTGCACACTTTGGGCCAAGAGGATTTGGCCACCCATGAAGGCAAGGGAAGTCTGGCCCTTGTTTAGTGATCTGGTAGGATGGAGGGAATATGCTAGCTCCTTGGCAGACCCTCCCAGTGTGTGTGTGTGTGTGTGTGTGTGCGCCTGTACATGCTGGGGTGCCGTTCCTGGGTGGTGCAGTTGCCCCTGGACCCCTGGTAGAGGGCTGTGCTGGGATCAGATGGAGAGAGGACAGAGCTGTGCTGTAGGTGTGCTGTCCTGAGCCCTGGGGTGCCCAGATTTGCTCTGTGAGGCTGATGCTCTGCCCTTTGCGGTCTCCTTGCTGTTCTTTGCATGGACCTGGCCTGCCGTGTTGAAGAACCAGTGGCTGCGGTCACAGCGCTGCCCAGGTAATTGTTATTCCCTCCTAAATCAGCATCCCTGTCCTCCCCCAATTCTGAGTTTACCCCCGCCAGTCTGGAGAAGGAGGCATGTATCAGACAGATGTGCAGCCCAAGGGCTCAGGTCCTACCTGGCTCTGGGGTTGGACAGTGGCATAGATGGTCATGGGGTTCTCGTTGTTCACAGCGCCATTCCCTCCTGACCTTTTCGGCTTCCTGGGAGCCTAAAGAAGAGCCAGAATCCCCCCACCCCAGCCAAAACACCCATTAATGATGGTCTTTAGGGAAGTTTGCAGCACAGGTGAGGACGGGATGGGACACGGTACTAACAAAGGAGGCCGAGGCCCAGGGGAAGGCTGGCCAGGGTGCCAAGGTGGATGCTGGGTGCGAGACCCCATGCAGCCCAAGTAGAGGCCTGGTTCTGTTAACTTGGCCCCTTTGCAACGGGAAAGCAGGGTGGCAGCAAAACACATTATCTTCAAGAGCCCTAGGCTTTTCCACTGCTGGGGCCAAGGGCTACCTGCTGCTCTGCTCAGGAATTATCCAAAAAGGAGCTCATGAAAGCTTCCCCGAGGCTGCCACCATTAGAGAGAGCTCTGGCGTGGCTGGCATCTCCACCCAAGTTCATGGCTGGCATCAGCCCATCCTTGCCATTGCTCTGGCTGTGTCTCCCCAACCTGTTCACCTGGTCTTGATTCCCCTGCAAAGACTCACCGACGGATTAAAGCCGACTTGAGCGTAAAGCGTGTTGTTTTGAGTCTCTTCCACTGCAAAGAGAAAGAAAGCAAAGCATGAGTGGAGCAGGCTCTGCTGCAGGTGGACGCAGGGGAAGGAGCACTAGCTTCCTTGCGTGGGTTGGATTTGCTCTCCTCCCTGGGCCCAGCTCTGCCCACCAGCTCTCGCAGTCGGGCTGGGGATGGAAGTGAGGAGAGGAAGTGTGCTTCACTGCAGGTAACTGTTTTGCTCCGATCCCTGCTGCACTGTGCATGGGTTCCTGCATGGCCACGTGACACAGCACACGTGAGCAGCAGTTTTCATGCTCATGCGTGACCTGGCTATGCCTTAACCCCAGCCTCCGCCTTCTTCATTTTTCTTTGCATTTTCAGTTTGACATCCGAGGGCTTTTATCTTTTCTCTCTCACTTTCAGCCCCTAAATGGTTATGCTGTGAAAACGGTTGTGGTGCTGGCCACATGGATGGGAACACGGTTTCTCTTAGGTGCAGTCTTTCTTCTGGGCTGCTCTGCAGTTCTGAGAAGCAGCCACATCCCCCCTCTGAAGTAGCTGAATGACAGTAGTGGGGGAAGAAATGCCTGGGGCGTAGCTAGCCTGGGTCAACTGGCTGTAGTTCACACTGAAATCCTTCATCTATTCAAGGATACAGGTTGTAGCCATGCTGGTCTGCAGGCAAAAGTAATCAAAACCCTTGGGGAGGTGATATCTTTTATTAGACCAATTAGATATTGCAAAAAAGTGTTTTTATTTGCAAGCTTTCAGGCACACACACCCTTCCTCAGGCATAGGAGAGTGCAAAGATTGTAAAATTTCTCTCCCAGGTGGAAGGGCACATGTGCTCAAAAGCTTGCAAATAGATAGTTGCAAAACAGTTTTTTATTTGAAAGCTTTTGGGCACATGCACACTTCCACCTGGGAGAAATTTTACAGTCCTTGCACTTTCCTAAGCCTGAGGAAGGGCGCATGTGCCCAAAAGCTTGCAAATATATATATTTATTTTTTTTGCAACTATCTAGTTAGTCTAATAAAAGAGATCACCTCCTCAGGAGTTCTGACTATTTTCACCTATTCAAAGAACCCAAGTCAACTGTGCATGGAAGCAGATTTTTATTGGAGGAAATGTCAGTTTTGTCTGGTGCCTGTCTACAGGAGTTGGTTTCAAAAGGGTGTGGAAGAGGAAACGAGAAATACATTTTATTATGTACAAACATTGAGGCAGCCTGATAATGCATAGTGGGTTAAATGCGGCAACAGTTTCTTCCTTGCTCTGCTCTTCTTCCATTTAGCTTCTCAGATGCTCGTGGAATCGGGGAAGACTCAGACTAAGCGGACCCTCAGGAGCTCACATCTAGTCTAACTCAGGATCAGCCCTGTCTAAGCCGCCCTAAACAAGGGTTTGTCTCCTCTCATCTATTCTTAAAAACACCATGAGCAAGCACAATTACCCCGCACAGTGCCAGGAACATCATCTTGCTCCAGGTATAACAGGGATCAAGGGCACTGCCAATGTTCTGCCCCTCTAGGACAAGGGATTGTGTCGAGAATGGCCAGAAACTGCAGAACTGCCCGCTTGGCCCCTGCTGATAGCAGGTGTCTGACCCAGAGGCTTCTCCAAAGTGGGAGCCGTATGTACGAAGCAGCCATGTTTGCTCTGATGCTCCACGTCTCCCCTTCCTGCCTTGCAAGAGCGAGGCGAAGGGGTCAGCTTTGCTCTTGTCTTCAGAAGCAGCCGCATGAAAACGCTTGTTCTTGCTGCAAGCCGTGCGGTTCTGATTCTTCCGTGGCTCCACAAAACCCACCCTTAGTTTCCAGTAAGTCATTGCGCATGGATCAGTCCTGCTGTGTAAATCTCCGTTGCATCTCTCCAGTCTTTCCCTTTAGTTGGGGAGAACCCAAAACCCCTCTCCCTAGTCCCTTTGCTGTCTGTAAACTCCTTGTGGCTTCCCAGCCCTGTCCTCTGATGGCTTTTTTTTTGTCCGCGAAAGCTGTCTCTTTTCAGTTGGTGTCTTTTATACCAGATAACAAAATAGAAAGCAAGAAGAGATGAAGAGCCTCGGTGAGAGGCTGCAGGAGGACGCTGTGCAACATGCTGTAGTCTCCTGCGCAGGCTGGTTGTCAGCTGAGCTGTGCGGCTTTGCAGAAACAGAACAGCACCTGCTTTATAACCAGCTCCACCTTGGCGTTAGCCCAGGGCCCTGCCTTCCTGGCCTGGCCACAGCTTTTGCATTCATCTCTCTAGTACTGAGCAGGGCTGGTAGCTCAGGCCCTACAGCTCACTCTTTAGGCCTCTTTGTGTCCAGTGAAGGCTGGGAGGTTGGAGCTGAGGGCTGTCAGGGGGAGGAGTCCCTGGCAGGGAAAGCAGGGAGTCTCCAGGTCTTGGGTGGGGCAAAGCAGAGGTAAGAGGAGTTGCAAGGGGGAACAGCCAGTGGGTGCCGGCTGAGTTGGGGGGAGCCGATGGAGGCAGTGTCATCTCTACACAGGAACAAATGCACACTGGAACGATAAACCTCCAAGCACTGAGAGCATTTTTTATCTACAAGATGCTCCAAGCTTGTTATAGCCCATGGGACAAGGCTAAGCTGCTGGCTCCAGCTGTGCCCAAGCAGGGAGTTGCTGGGCACGGTTCCCTCGGTTTTGGTTCCAGACCTTGACTGGAGCTGTAGGGGCTACTGCAGCGGCAACTGGTAAGACTAGAGGGCTGCAACGCTCCTGTCCAGCCTCAGACTCTGTTTCTTCCAAATTTGCGCAGGGACAAGGGCTTGAACATTAGATTTTGGCAGTAAAACATGCTGTGTGTGGATGGGGGAGATGTTGGGGAGAAGGGTCCATGGAGAGGGTTTTGGGTGGGGCAGGGGGAAGAGGCGATATAATCTTACCTTTTTCACTCTCCCCTTCAAAGTTCATATGTTTACCTGAGATGGAAAGAAAAGGCAGAGGTCAGTTAGAGCACAGAGAGAGCCCAAAGCAAAGCCACCTTTCTGCTGGGTCAGATATTTGGGACCATCTCCAACTCCACCCTGCACTACCCCTTGCCTAGTCACCCCCCCCCCCACCTTGAGCTAAAGGGGAAGATGTGGGTGGCAATAAGGGAAGTGGAAGAGGCCCAGCTGTAGCCCTTCTGCTCGAGGATAACTTGGACCGATGCTGAAAGGCGCTGGAGATCAGCAGCAGTCTCTTCTGGGATTGCAAAGCCCAGCCCAGGACTTACTAGCCTGGCTCTTGGTGTCTTGGGCCTTTTGCTTCTGGTCCTAAAGGAGACTGCAAACAGCTCCTTCATCCTCCTGTTTCACTCTAGGTCCAGCAGAACGAGCCTCCCCACATGGGAGCAAAAGGGCAGTGGGGTTGGGACTCTGGCTGAAATGTCTTGTCTGCAGCTGGTGAGTAGAGAGGGGCCACGTAGGATGGTGCTGCCCTTTGCAAGCATAGCAGCAGCATTGCTTGGTCACAAGGCCTGCTGGAGCACTGTGCCCCTTTGTGAGCTTGGCCTTTGCAGTGACAAGGCAGCCCAGTAAGGCCCCCAGGGGCAAGGACCTGCCCTTTGTTAACAAGTCTGCACAGTCATGGGCACTTGTGCCAACCAGCTGCACCGCACCTGGGTAGTTCCTTACCTTTCTTCTTCCTCCTGTACAACACATAACCACAGATCCCTAGGACACCAATGGCAATTGCAATGCAGACAACAATGATAATGGCGGAAGAGGAATGTCCTTAAAAGAGAAAATCCATAGTTCAGCGACACAGAAGAAAATGGTCCTGATCTGCAGCAGAAAAGCACATTCCCTAGCCCCCAAGCAGGACAGCGGCGGGGCTGCAAGCTGGCTTTCGACACCCTGCCCCAGGAGCCATCAGTAACTTGCAGAATCCCTTCCCCTGCCTACAGAGACCCAAGTGGCCGATGGCTGACTTGCGGGGCTGGAGAGGTCTACAGATGCCATGTGCACGTCCATCGTTAGTGGACAGGGCATGGTTAGCTGAAGGGAAAGCTCGCCTTTATTGCACAAACTCTCTTCTTTTTTTTTCTTTTTTTTAAGAAATGTTTCATGTTCCAAGCCAAATCAGCCAAATCAAGTCCAAATCTTTGGGTAGGTCCAGAACCATCAGTGGCCCTACAACCAGCAAACATCCTCCACCCCCACCAGGGGCTTCAGATGTTTCCAATGTCTTTTGCCAGGCTTCCTATGTGCAGGCCCAAACCCAGAGGCTTGGGATTCGGATGCCCCCACGTTTTGCCTGCCCTCAGCCATATGGCTGAAGGAGCAAGCTAGGGAAGAGCCTCGCATTTCCATAAAGTGGGCATTAAGTCCCAGCACCTCAGTAGGTACTAAACTATGCCAGAAGAAGTTATCCCCGGGAATGCTTAAGGAAAACTGCCTTCTTGAACCCAGATACATGGTGTTTCCCCTGCCAAGTAAGGGCCTTTATTGCACGAACAAGTTTAACGCCATAATTAGAGTCTCTGACTGTTTGGGCCAATGCATGTTTGAGGATACTGGTGTCATACGGGAGTTAGCGGGCTTAGGGTGAGCGGTGATGGGGAAAGCACACAACAATGGTGTTATCTCATTTTGCGCTAAGTAGACATGAGCAAGGAGTTAGTGCAGCAATGCAGGTCATCCCCTCCCAGGATCACGTCCCTATACTTTATGCTACTCCCAAGCCTTTCAGTGCTCTGGCTCTGTAGTGGATCACACCAATAGCTGGAATCATTTTTCCCTTTATATAACAAGGTTTCTGTCTTAGCCATTATATTTTCTAGTGGATCAAAGGGTTTTCTTCCTTTGTACTTGATTCCATCCCCAGCTGCTGGAAACCAGGACAGTCAGCACCAAAGTCAGTGAAGCTATGTTATGCGTGCCAGAATTAGGCCCTTTTGTATTACCAACCCCAAATATCCAGGTACCATGTGGTGTGAATAAGAAGGGTCTATTTTCTTTTCCCATCAGATTCTTAAGCTCTTTAATGGTCACGTTTGTAAGCTTTTATCCACAGCCCCAGGGACTGGGAGCTGATTTGTGGTGGGATTCTTGCTTAAGCCCAGGCTGTCAAGAGCTTGGGCTGTGGGTGGCACTCTACATAGTGTGCTGATATTATAAGAGTTGATAATACTTGGATCCAGCCCATTGAGAGAGCAAGAGGCAGTTGAAAACAGATGAGATGGTAGCTCACCATCAGTGGAGTTCGTGGAATTTCCTGTCGTTCATATGGTAAAGGGAAACATGGGGAAAGAACAGGGATAATGGAGTGAGTGTTTCTGCAAGGGCGCTGTTCCCAAAACGGGCCCATGTAACTCCCCCACCCGCACTTCCACACCACAATGGAGAAACAGGAAGAGAACTGGTGGCAGCCAGTTTGTTCCCCCTGTTTCTGGGTAAAGGAGGGGAAGCCAGTGGCTGGCTCTTCTTCCTCCTGCGGCGGGGAGAGAGCACTGCCAGGCACCATCTCCTCTTGCTGGAGCCTCCATCTCCAGCCTTGATGACTCTTTGCTTCATTTGCAAACAGTCTCCATTGCAGTTACCCCCATGTGATTGGCACCCAGGTCTCAGCCTGAGCCAGGGTATGAGCATGCCCAGCAAAGCTTTCCCTATGGTACTGTGTCCATCTCCATTTCCACCCACCCATCTGTGCCCCGGCAGAGGTATGTACCCTGGTTCTTTTGCTACCCGCTCTCACTGCGAGCTTTGGGTAGGGCACAGAGGGCTGTCTGCTTTCCAGTCTTGCATAAACAGCCCTGGGTCCAATCTGTAGCCCCAAAAGGATGAACCAAGCCAGCTTACAGCCCCTCCAAGCCCAAGACGGAGCTTTTTCTGCATGATGGTAGATGCTGGGGGCCAAAGCTTGGGTTAATTGATTTACATGCTCTGGGCAGAGGCAGGAGGTAGAAGAGCCATGCAATGCCTGGTTCTGGAAATGCTTGAAGTGTTAAGAGCCAAGCAAAGAGAAGAATGTCCCTCTGGCAGGAAATTTGTTTGCTTTCGTCCCACAGCTGGATGAAAGGCCACTGTGCCCAAACCTGGGAGACACCCAAAGGGAGTTGCATTCTGTGATAGAGCGATGTTGATGTTTTTTGGATCCAAAGGGAATCTCCTGACCTGCCCTGAAGCATGAGTTGTGGTGCCTTGGACACTAAATTGCATCTGCGCATGGGTGCTGAAATGCCCCCGGGGTTGTAGTCCCAGTGACTAAGGCCCTCTGTACTCGCAGTGAAGTCAGCTCCCTGTTTGAAGGTCACTTGCTATGATGCACCTCAGCTGTGTTACTCCCATAATGCATCAGTCGGGTCCATCAGCAGTGCATTATGGGAGAAGTGGTCCAAGTCATAGGGGAGAACAGGTCTTATGAAGCTTTCCAGCTGTGACCTCACAAGATATCATAGTGTCTGGTTGCACTTTGATGTCAGACTGATTTAACACTCCATTGGGGTTTCCCCCAGTAAAAAATCATCACAGAAAACCCCTAGATCTTCTATTACAAACCTTCAATTTTGCAGAAACTGCATTTTTGGCCAGGTTGATTTTGATTGAAAACTCCAGGCCAGCAGTACCAAACAGCTCGAGAAACATGACCTTTGCAACCCAGTCAGACCTAAGAAGGGCCAGACTCGAGCTACAGCTGCTTCTCCTCAGGTCTAGCCTTGGCCCCTGGGTCCAATCAAGTCCTGAAGCCTGAACATTTGAATCATGGGCTTACATTGAACCTCCTGCTTCCTCAAGGTGTAAAGAAGACTGTCTGCTTGTTTAGTCCCTGTTAAAGGACTGCTACCAAGTTAGCTTCTTAGGATAATAGTGAGCTCTTAGGGAAACATTTCTGTTGCCTTCTTAGTGATAACTGATGTTATTATGGGCCTCACTCTACTATTGCCTGGGAAGATCTGAGCATGGCAGCTTGGAGATTGGGCTTTTGACTTTGTGGATGCTTCTGTGAATGTCCTGCACTTTAAAAAAGAAAAAAAAGAAGTCTGATATGCAAGGAGTTACCTGCACAAAGGGCCTCGACAGAGGCTATTGTGGAGCTGTTGCTGGCGGGGTTCTGCACCGTGCACGTGATGTTTATCAGAAGATCTGGGTGAGAGATGACCGCGATGGATCCTTGACTGGTCATACTGGGGGGCTGTGGGATGCTCCAGCTGTAGGTCACTTTGCTGCCTCCGTTGGGGATGGTGCAGCTTAGGGTGATGTTACAGAGCCCATTCGTACAGCTTTGGGCATTGCAGTGAATCATGGGCTGGGGCAGCCGCTCTGCAGGGAGAGGAAAGGAACCGAAATGGGAGGATACAGGTGTGAAGGGAAGAAAACAGCACCTCGCCTTCCTGCAAGCATCTCCCTGAGACACTACCAGGAGCGCAGAGCCCTCGAGACCACCAGGTGACAGAGCAGAGAAGATAAAGTCCTATCAGCCCCCCTCAGGTGATGCTGGATGGTCCCTGTAGGAGGCCCCTGGGGGTGGCAGACCCCCGCAGGGATGTGTCTAGTATGAGATGCCCCTGGTGACTGATATTTCTATCCAGGGTCCTTGCTCAGAAATAACCACACTCGTGAGCTCTTAGCGCGGATGTGACAATGGCACCGCACGACGTGTCTTTACTCTGGCCACAGCTGTAATGCTCAGAGCCTAGATCTGTCCAGTGCCCCCCACTTGGCTGATGCGTGGGGAAAGCAGAGACTGCTCCCGCGGACCGGGCACAGTAAGGCGAGTGCTCATCCTGCCCCTTCCAGGGAGGGGGATTCACATCCCTGCCAGGGTATCCATCCCCATTCCTGTGCCCTTCCAGACAGTTAATATTAATTAAGCTGTTGCATTTGAACCGTAGGGGAGAGATAGACATGGAGACTCCATGGGCAAAGACTGTTTAACTCTGACATTGTCAAGTTACCTTTGATAAAGATAAAAAAGCAAACAAATAAACAGAAAAACCAGCACTCACCGTAGACCCGCAGTGTGAAGAGCCTAGTGAATTCGCTTTTATCCGTGGTGACTCTAGCTGTGTAGGACCCGGCGTCCTCCGGCCTCAGGTCGGTGATGTGCAGTGCGAGGCCGGCGTTGGGGACACGCAGGCGGCCCCTATAGCGCCTGTTTGACACAACGACACTCGCGGGGTCTCCTGGTACCGCGATTGCTAGACTCTCTGTGCCAATCGTCCAGCCAACATTATCTAATGTCTCCCCTGCCGGGATCTCGAGCGGAAACGTGACCGTCTCCCCCGCGGTGCCGACCAGCTCTGTCGGGGCGGCGTCTGCACCTGCTCCGGACCACCGTACACCTTGAAAAGGAACAAAGTAGCATTTAGGATGACTGGGGTCAACCCCCATCACAAACGAATGCATTTCCTCAACCCAGACCCAGTGAAACCTGCCCCAGAGACCACTGGCAACATTTTATTCCTTCTGCTCGCAACAGAGCATCCTCTCTGAACTCCTTCCATACGAAAAGAACTGCTTACTGTGCTACATGTGATGCGACATAGGATTGGTTATTAACTTATATTATTGTGATGCCAAGCATTGTGGACCCTGGTCTGCTAGATCCCTGCCCCAGAGCTCTTGCAATCCAAGTATAAGATGAGGCAAGGAGACAGGGGAGCACAAGGCGGCAGCAAGACCTTGATCAGTGGTGTGGGCAGCTGAGATGGCCTGTCAGCAGCCTGAGAGTGTCATTGGCATCAGGGTAAAGGCAGGCAGCAAGGAGGGATGTGAAAGGGTGCGTTTGTGGGTGTTTAGGGGAGCAGCTTTGAAGTGTCGGAGCAGCAGCTTGAACATTTGCCGAGTGACGCTAGAATCTGGCATTATGGGTTGCTTAAAGTTGGACCCAGCCCTTCAAACTGGAATGAGGGAGGACGGACAGGTGGGGCAGGCACTCTCCTAACGC
>NW_005842911.1:129634-139490 GCF_000455745.1 Alligator sinensis | reverse complement strand
TTCCCTCCATGCCCCTGTCTCCCCAAAAGCTTCCCTCTTCCTCAACACCTCTTAGAGCCTGGAGCACATTTTCTGCAGTCCTGGTCACTGAGAGCCTCATAGGCGAGCAGGGACACACCTCACATTGCATCTGGAAACAGATGGTGATTATATAAAGGTCTAATAAAGTGTTCAGATGGGAACATAGGTAGACAAGGTTCTTTGGATAAATATGATATTGGTCCAACTACATATTTGGAAAAATTGTTCTTTGCAAGCTTTTAGGTACAAACACCCTTCCTCAGGCAAAGGGAAAGTTTGTAGTTGTATTGTGCTCTTGTGGATGGGATAGAGACTATTGCCAGATGGGAATGGGCATTTTGCAATTAGAGCAAGAAGCCTGGGGCCTCGAGCACTCCAGATGACCTGGCAGGGGATTGTGGATCCCTGGGGCATTATAAAAGTCTGGGCACTGCCAGGAACTGGACAGGATTCCCCAGTCTGCCAAGTTTACTTCCGTGCTGTGCACATGGGAACCACAGAAGCCCCCCTGAATTGGGCAAATCCCTGCTGGTACCAAGCTGCAGATGGCTCTCATTCTTGCTGCACCAGCAGTGGGAGAGGTGGGACAAACCAGGGCTGGGGGTGGGTCAGGGAGAGGTGAGGAGGCATGCCAAGGGATGACAGAGGGCAGAACAAGACTCTGCCATGGCTGATCCCCCACTGCCCTGGGCAGCTTTATCTTCCCCTCACTCTGAGTGCTTTGAAATCTGGGATCAGCCCCCAGCCAGTCCCTGCCCCTGCTCCAAATGAATCCCCATGAAGGTTTCCAGATGCGAGAGGCAAGCAGAGCTCCTGGTGAGGATAAATGACCCGTTGCCTCTGTTCTTAACACACACATAGTAACACAGCTGGCATTGCAAAGCTCTTAAATTGTCTTCAGAGCTGCACAGGAGATACCCAAGAGTCTAAAACTTTCTGTAGTCTCTGCACATTTTGATGGGAAACTGCAGATAATAACCTGTCATGGGAGTGGCTAACAAGGAAACCCATGTAGTCTGCTTCTCAGCGAAGACAAATATGTTGATCTCCTGTGCTTTTATCATATAGGTCATAAACCCTGCCATTACTGGAAATATTTCTTCTCTAGCTGCTCATAGCTTCTCCAGTTCTGCAAGCTGTGAACAGATGGATTTTAACAGTAGCACTTGCTCCCAGCGCCTGGTCACAGGGGTGTTCTCATAATAAGATGCTTTATGAATAAAAGGTATCGGTATCGGCATCCATCCAGCTGGTTGTGTCTGTGCATGCTGCACGCCATTAGTCAGTGCAGTGGTCCTGATTCTGAATGGTTTGCTAAGGTCAGAGGCAGAGTTATTTCATGCCTTGCCCTCTCCCTTCTGCATCCATCTCACCTTCTCCCTTCCCTACCTCCACTTAGAAGTTTGATGGTTATTCACAGCAGGGGTGATCATTCAGATCAGATCTCAGATGAACCTTGACCTTGCATGTTGCAGGGAGGGATATGAAAATAAGAGGGTGGGAAATCAGAGCCTGGTTTTCCCCTGTTTCACATCAAGCCTGACCGGGGTAGCCTGAGCCACCTTCCTGTTTGCATCTGTTTTGGTAAGGGGATTGGAGCAACTTCTCTGCAGAGAAGCAGGAACAGGAACTAATCCTCAGCATTTCTGCAGAAACAGCTGAGAGACCTCCCAGGAAGAAACACCAGAGAAGTGGTCCTGGTGAGAAAACCCAGGGTGACAGAGACCACAGCTAAGTCCTTGCTTTGCCTATGTCCTCTACAAAGCACGAGAGCATGGGCCAGAGAGTTGTAGAGGTATAAGAAGACCCTAGTAACATCCCTGCCTATAAATGCTGGAGCAATGGCTTTGTCTCCATCTCTTGGGTACAAACCCTCCTTTGCCTAGTCTGCTTGGAGCCTAAAGTCTTCAGGGTAGATGCTGTCTTTGTGAGATCTGAGCAGGGTATTAGTGCTCATGGGATGCATATAAATGCCTTCAACCATCGCTCATCACAGGAGGCATCAATCCATGCTGATGTCATCAAGCCCTGATGTGATGTCATGGTGTGGTGATTCCCCATGTGATGGCAGGGCCTCTGGACTAGCATTTTGAGCAAATTAAGGGCAAATGGATGCTAATGATGATGTGACTGGAGTCAGAGGGAAGAGATGGAAGCTTTGATCCTGCCCTGACCTCCACCTTGGATGAAGCACAAACCTTTGTCCTCAGATACCTGTGGGCATTGGTGTTTGTGTGACGGCAATGTGCTGGCATGTCTTATTCACCAGTGTGGCTCTGCTGACACCTGTCCCCCTCCCCCATGTGTTCTGCCTGTTTCACACTTCATACCTATAAATGACAACCCAAAGTGGAGTGGAAAATTGAGCTCAGATGAGAAATAACTTGCGGGTGTAAAGCGCAGTGGTCACCACTAAGGGCTGTGAGCGGTCAGTGCTGGGTCTTCGAGAATGTCAGCGTCAGCCTCTTAGGAAAAAGAAAGGCAATGTGTATGCCCTGACTACGGTGGTTTTCCTTCCTCTTCGGCTACGATGACAGCTGTTCCTTTTCTATCGGACTTTCTGGAACTGCACAAAGCTTCCGTCGGGGGTTGCACCCACAGCCTCATCCATGGGCATGACTCAGGTGGAGCTATGCTCACCCTCCGGGTCTGCGTCCAGCTGGAACCACTGTTAAGCCCCTCTCTGCTTTCAAACGGTATCATTGCTGAGCCTGTCCGTGCCTTCAGGGATCTCCATCCCTTAAGGCAGCAGTTAAGGCCCCTCAGTTCCCGTAGAGCCCGGTAGCTGCCATGGAGCAGTGTGACATGAGGCCACAATTTGGATGGGAGCATTAATACCAGGCCTGGCCTTCAGGTATGGTTAGGAAGATGGAGCCAGAATGCTTTGGAGGAGGGCACTGGCCCATGGACAGCCCAGGTCATAAGACAGATCTGGAAGGGCAGCAGGGCTGGGTGCCCCTTTGGGGACTGACTGGTTCAGCAAAGGGCTCAGACAGGGGAGCAACTGTACAATATATAACTGTACAACTACATATACACCATATAGCTGTACAACTATATATACACTGTACAACTGTACAGCTATATAATATCTGTGCCTGCTTCAAACTCAGTCCCCCTTCCCCCTTCAGACCCAATCCCCCCACTGGACTGGCTGCACAGGCGGTGGCTCAGGCCTCCTGGTCAATCCGCGATAAGTGGTGTAGCGGAGCACAGGCTGTGGCAGGGTTTCCGCAGAAAGCACAAGTTGCTATTTTAATACACAGTTCTTCCCCTGGGAGTTGCTTGTGAAAATGTTTTCAAATGTGGCAGTGCACAGACACATATACTAGCCTCCCTCTGCTCTGAAACCCGCCACATTTGAAGATCTTCAGACAGCTGCAGTCCCTACAACGGCAAACTCATTGTTTCTGTGGCAGCCTCGCCGTCCAGTATAATTCAAAGGGGAAAGCCCTAAACCTTGTCCCGTCTTTCAGAAAGCTAAAAAAACCTAAAATATCTCCCCCATCCCCTCCCATGTTCAAAACTCATCAGCCAGACTCTTCTGGAAACAATTATATATAGATAGATCTATTGATTATATCAATTTATATCTATCTAGATATATCTATCTAGATATTTTAAATCAATATAAAACCTGGCTTACATATGTATGTGCGTGTGTGTGTGTGTGTGTGTGTGTATGTATATGTATACACACACACACAGAGATAGATAGATAGATAGATAGATAATCCAGCTTTGCCACTGACTTCCCTGCCTGACCTAGTGAGCTATGTGGCTCAATTCCTGGTCGGTGATAAAGGGCCAACAATACCGCAGATTCCCAGATCACAGATTCCGTAATAGCTGAATATTTTAGGCACAAAGTGATCAGAGCAGCCTGGCGTACAAGGGATATATTTCCAAATGTTTTGTTAGGAGGATGCTGCATCAATTACCTAATGACTTAACAGCAGTCTGTATAATGAACTCAGTCAATAATAGTAATCAAAAATCAATAATTCTCTGCCACAGGATATAGTTGATACCTCTCATTAATAATCTAGGGTTAGGCTAGGTCCTGGCTCTGACTGTAGCCTTACACAATCCACACCCTGGCAAACTCCAGATTAAAAAGCAGGTTGGATTTTTGCTCAGTCCAGAACCCTGCTCCTCTCGGAGAAGCCACCTGCTAACTTCCAGCCAAATTTATTCACAATCACTTTATGCCCCTTTCCAGCCCCAACTACATCATCCCAGCCAAGGATTTGTCTAGCCAGGTCTTAAAAACTTCCAAGGATGGGGATGCCACCACCTCCCTAGGTAGCCTGTTCCAGTGCTTCCCCACCCTCCTAGTGAGAGTTTTTCCTAATATTGAACCTCAATTTTCCTTGCTGCAATTTGAGCCCATTGCTCCTTGTTCTGCCATCTACCCCCACTGAGAACAGTCCCGCTCCATCCTCTTTGAGGCCACCCTGCAGGGAGTTGAAGGCTGCTATCAAATCTCCCCTCAGTCTCCTCTTTTCTGGACTAATTAAACCCAGTTCTCTCAGCCTCTCCTCACAAGTCATGTGCGTCAGCCCCACTAACCATTTTCCTTGCCCTCCGTTGGAGTCTCTCCAATGTGTCCACATCCTTTCAGCAGTAGAGGCCCAAAACTGGATACAGGACTAGATGCTGCCTTCCCAGTGCTAATAGAGGGGAATAATCACTGCCCTCAATTTGCTGGCAACATTCCTACCAATGCAGCCCAGGGCACTGTTAGTCTTCTTTGCAACAAGAGCACGCTCCAAGACAAGAGCACGCTATTCAACTCCTTGTCCACTGTCAACCCCAGGTCCCTTTCTGCAGAGCTGTTACCCAGCCAGTTGGCCCCCAGCCTGTCCCAATGCATGGGATTGTTTTGTCCTAAGCAGAATTTCATGCAATAGGCTTAGTGGGGCCAATTGACCTTGTAGTCCAAACCCTCTCCGTAGAGAGGGGATGTACTCTCTGGAAGGCAGGTTTATCATCCAATACAGGCAACACTGAGCTGTCTGCCCAAGGTTGTCCAGCCCAGATCAGTGCCAATTAACCCTTTAAAATACACTGGAAAGAAAAACCTCTCCCCTTCCCTTGAGCTCCGTGCTTACCTGCTATGCATAATAGAAAGCAGAAACGTCGGCACAACTTCATTGCTGCGTGCTCTGTGCTGTGTGCTTGTACTTCTCACTTCCTTCCACCACCGTGTCATGCATAGTCATAGCGCTATGACATTTTAAGTTCCCCTCTCACCCTCTCAGAAAACCCACCACTGGAGTATAAATGGAAAACTTCAAGCTGTAATGGGGGAGACCTGGTCAGTCCAATGGGGAGCTTGGGGGTGCAAGTGCTATTAACAGGGTGTGAATTAAGGGGGAGCTCAAGGGGGCTGATCCCCCTGTAAGATTTGAAAATCATAATCTGGAGGGTCTCTGATCAGGTTGCTCCTTTACTTAGGTGGACTTATAAAATACTGCTTAGTGAGCTTTCCCCAGGAGTGCGTCTACACTGTGCCAATTCAGTTTAGGGCTACTCCTGCCAGCTCTGTCCCTCTACAGCAACTAGAGGAGACTCCAGGCTCCCCCAGGTGCCAGTCCCAGGCTGGCAGGGGGCACTAGTGTCAAGCTTGGGCTCTGTGGAAACTGCCTCCCAGCCCTTTGCCCTAGGGCTGGGAAACTGTCCCCTCCCCACTGCAGCTGTTTCCCAGCCCTGAGCGCAATTGGCAGAGCAATTTGGTCCTGGTCAGCTGTCTACACATGCACAGTAGCTAATGTGCAGTTAATCTACTACCTGTATTTACATATCTATATACCTTACTATGCAGTGGCTGCACCTTCCTGCACAGTAGGGCTGTGCAAAGCTTCAGATCATGATTCGGATTTGGAGATGATTCGGATGATTCAGAGGCTGAATCTATGAATCCAAATTGAATTGCTGGAAGCTTTAGCCTCTCCGAATCGATTCAGAGCTTCCAAATTCTGGAAAAGATTCTGAGCCGATTTGGCGATTCAGCCATAGAGTATAATGGGGAATCAATGAAATACCTATAACTTTGTTGTTTTTTGTCTGATTTGGATAAAACTTGGAGGGGTAGTAGCTTCTGCTGAGAGCATGAAGCCAAGCAAGTTTCAGGAAGATTGATGCAGGGGTTCAGGAGGAACAGCACTCCATATTCTTGAAAGCAAAACTCATGTCACGCGTATGTGTTACAACACAGGGGGGTGAAAGCTGCAGGGATGGTGGCCCCTGCTGCAGCCACCATGCCTGCCAGCTGTCAAGGAGATCAGTGCAGGGGTTCTGGAGCCCTGCACCTTTAACTGCTGACAGGAAAACTTGTGACAAAATCTCGGACCTGCTTCGGCCGGATCGAAGCAGAAACCCGGTCCGGAGCTCCAGATTGGACCCCTGGCATCTGAAGCGGCCGGATCCGAAGCTGGATCAAATAGCTGCCTACTCACACAGGCCTAATGCACAGTATATTAGTCTACTGTGCATTCAAGTGTCTGGTGTAGATGCATCCACTGAAGAGTATGCAGCGGAGCTGGAGATCTCACTGGCTTAGTCACGAGGACTGTGGACCAAAGGAGCTGGACTCAGGTGTGGAAGCAGCTGCAGACAGAACCATCCCTTGAGGGGGGCAAATCGGGGCAACCACCCCCGGCCCTGCGCTTAGGGGGGCCCTGCAGAAAGTGCTGTACCGGACCCACAGACAGCGCCATTGGCATGTGCCGAGGGCGCCACCACTCTGCGCGGCCACTGCGCACCACTGACTTCACACTCTGGCCACTTCCCCCCACCCTGCTCCGCACTCTAGCCATTCACTACCCCCCGCACAGGCCCTGCACAGCTTGATAGGTCCTGGGCCCCGCACACCAGGGGTAGTAGCCCCTGGTGAGGCCACAAACCCTGACAAGTTTCAAGGAGGTAGATGCAGGGGTAACTGGTAACACAGTAGCTTAGCAGCCAGGCCTACAGTAGTCCCCTCCTGCCCCTCGTGCCCCAAGACGGACACAGTTGCACAAGCATCCATGTCATGAGTTTTGCTTGTCCGCAGCTTGAGGTGCAATTTCCCCCAAACCCCTGCACCAATCTCCTTGAACCTTGGCAGACTTTGTGGCCTCAGCAGGGGCCACCACCCCTGCAGTTTTCAGCCCACTGCACCTGAACACACACAGGGTCATCTATATCATGAGTGTTGCCTGTCAGCAGCTTGAGGTGCAGTTCCCCCCAAACCCCTGCACCTATCACCTTGAAATTTGGCAGGCTTTGTGGCCTCACCAGGGGCTACCATCCCTGCAGTTTTGACCCTGCTGTGATTTACTTAACACATACACATGACATGAGCTTTGCTTTCAAGAATTTGGGGTGCAGTTCCCCCCAAACCCCTGCACAAATCTTCTTGAAACTTGGCAGGCTTCTGCCTGCAAAATTCATCACGTGTATGTGTTAAGCCACAGCAGGGTCAAAACTGCAGGGATGCTAGCCCCTGCTGAGGCAAAAAAGCTTTCCACATTTCAAGGAGAGAGGTGCACGGAGTTTGGAGAAACTGCACCCTAAAATCCTGAAAGCAAAACATGTGTCATGTGTATGTGTTAAGACACAGTGGGGTCAAAACTGCAGGCTTGCTAGCCCCCACTGAGACCACGAAGCCTGCTAAGTTTCAAGGAGATAGGTGCAGGGGGTTGGGAAAACTGCACCCCAAAGTCTAGAAAGCAAAACTCATGCCATGTATATGTGTTAAGCCAGAGCAGGGTCAAAACCATAGAGGTGGTAGCCCCTGGTGAGGCCACAAGCCTGCCAAATTTCAAGGTGATAGGTGCAGGGGTTTGGGGGGGAACTACACCTCAAGCTGCTGACAGGCAGAACTCATGATATAGATGACCCTGTGAGTATTAAGGTGCAGCAGGGTGAAAACTGCAGGGGTGGTGCCCCCTGGTGAGGCCACAAAGCCTGCCAAGTTTCAAGGAGATAAGTGCAGAGGTTTTGGGGAAACTGCACTTCAAGCTGCAGACAAGCAAATCTTGTGTCATGGGTGTTTGTACAACTGTCTGTCTTGGGGCACTGGAAGGTGGGGAGGGGGGGACTACTGCAGGCCTGGCTGCTAAGCTACTGTGTTACCAGTTACCAATCAATCATAATTCACTCAGGGACCAGGTGAATACACAGGACCTAACTACTACATAATGACTTAACGAGCATGGATGAACACCTACAAAACCACAGGCTAAGGAGAGGAAATAATCAATGCAGACAATCAACTGCCCCAAGACAGAGACAATCGGTTGCACAAGCACCCAAGTCATGAGTTTTGCCTGTCAGCAGCTAGGGGTGCAGGGACCCAGAACCCCCCTGCACCGATCTCCTCCACAGCTGGCCGGCGTCACAGCAGGGGCCACCATCCCTGCAGCTGTCACCCCGCTGCTCCTTAACACACGCAGTATCACCCATGTCATGAGTTTTGCTTGTCTGCAGCTTGAGGTGCAGTTCCCCCAGCCCCCTGTACTTATTACCTTGAAACTTAGAAGGCTTCGTGGCCTCAGCAGGGGCTAGCAAGCCTGCAGTTTTGACCCCACTGTGGCTTAACAAGTACACGTGACATGAATTTTGTTTTCAGGAGTTTGGGGTGCAGTTTCCCTGAACTCCCTGCACCTATCTCCTTGAATTGTGGCAGGCTTTGTGGCCTCAGCAGGGGCTAGCATTCCTGTAGCTTTGAGCCTGCTGTGGCTTAACACATACACGACACAAGTTTGGCTCTCAAGATTTTGGGGTACAGTTTCTCTGAACCCCCTGCATCTATATTCTTGAAACTTGGCATTCTTTATTCCTGCAGAAGGGGCTACCATTTCTGCAAGTTTTATCTAAATCTAGCCAGAAATGAGAAAGTTATAGGCTATTTTGACCTTCCTCATTATAGCAAAATGTCGAAACGGCGAAACTCTTCGACTTGCCTCATTTCATTTCGAGGCTGTTTCAAACATATCTGTTTCATTTTAATTTTGCTGTTTTGACCTTGAGACAGGTTGAAACAGTGTAGAAACAAAACTAGTGGTGAAATTCGGCGCAGTCCTAATAAATACCACCCAAGGCCCAGCCCATGAGCACGCAAAGCTCGGGAGCAGGAACGTGCACGTCTCCAGTGAATATTGTTCTCTGGGTTTCCAGAGACAAGAACTTGCTTCCAATGGGACGCTCATTTCTGCTTTGGGGTGACTCAAAGGGGCCCTCAGAAAATACAGGGACAGCCCCTAGTCCTACCACCCCGGCAGTTTTCACTCTTCTGTGGCTTAACACACATATGTGAAATGAGTTTTGCTTTCAGGACTTTGAGGGGCAGTTTCTCAGAAACCCCTGCATCTATCACCTTGAAACTTGGCACACATCATGCTCTCAGCAGAGGATGCCATCCCTGCAATTTCCATCTGAATCATCCATAAGACAACAAAGTTACAGATATTTCATTGATTCCCCATTATACCCTATGGCCGAATCTCCAAATATTTTCCGAATCGATTTGGAAAGCCTAAAGCTTCCCACGATTCGATTCAGATTTTTAGATTTGGCCTCTGAATTATCTCCAAATCTGAATCATGATCCAAAGCTTTGCACAGCCTTACCGAGGGCCTACCTGCGCCAGGGGCTCTGTGCCATGGGGGGCATGCACACCCCACAAACCCCATCCACACCCTGCCCACCCAAGCTGCATGCTCCCGTGGCCCACTGGGCACAAGGTCCATGCTCCTGCCAGCCCCAGCTCAGCCATGCTTCCCTATGTGGTACCCAGAGCGAGCGCTGCTGTAGGACACAGGAGGAGCTGCTAGAGGCTGGGGAAGGC
>NW_005842911.1:106303-129624 GCF_000455745.1 Alligator sinensis | reverse complement strand
GCGGGCCCCCCCCTGCAGCTGCAGCAGTGGCTGCAGCAGCCTCCTCAAAAGCTGGGCTTGCTGGCCATGGCCCTCTGGCACAGGAGGGTGGGAGCAAAGTGTGGGGGCTGGGCAGGGTACAATTAACTGGCTGGATGAAACCACCTGGGCCCATGGGCCTTATTTTGCCCATCCCTGCCCTACACCTTATGATTTCCTCTATCAAAGTGGGACCTCCCCCTTGCTGCTTGTGCCAATTTCTAGGGCTGCAGGGCTGACACAACTGCTCTGCTTCTGGGGAACTCCCTTGAAATAAGGATTAAAAACCTGCCAGGGGATGCTCCATTAGAGCCAACCCTGCTCCCTTGCACACGCTGAGGCTGCATGGGGGTATGTGGCAAAGCAGGGCAAGAGCCCTGGTACAGAAAGTCAAACATGCCCCGTTCCTATGGGGCTCATCTGACAACATCGCTAAGAAAAGGTATCGTCTCGGGCCAGTCTGAAGCCCAGGGAAAGTATGGTAGATGGAGCTTGATCTTCCTGGTACATGCTATATTTTTCCAAGCTTGCACACTTCTTGTTTTGCCTCCTGACTCTGATTACACGAGTCAAGTGCTCTCTTTGGAATAGACAACGGGAAGTTCTGGTTCCTCTTCCCTGTTCAACGGGCTTTTATGGCCCTTGTCATACTTTTCTGTAATCAAAGTCTGAATGAGTTGCATGCTGCCATGTGTCATGATATATTTGAGGCTTTTTTTAAGAGTGGGGAAATACATCAGGGAGTCAAGCTGGGCAGGGTCTGTTATGACAGCTCCAGCAGGTGCATGTGATGAAGGAAGAGAGTTTGAGGCACGAAGAGGGCTGAGAATGGGGCCAAAGGAGCCCTGCACCCACGAGGGGCAAAGCAGGTCTTGGAAGGGGTAGGCCTAAGAACAAGGGCAGGTGAGCCCATAGCCTGGAGAGTGGCAGGCAGAGGTCTGAAGCCCAGAAAGTTGTCCAGGGCCTGGGAGCCTGGAGATCTTAACTGGCTCAGGAGCAAGACCAGGGCCCAGAGATGGGCTTGGAGGTCAGGGACCACTGCCAGGGCCTGGGAAACCAGAGATCTCAACTGGCTCAGGAGTCGACCAGGGGCCAAAGACAGAGGGTCATTGTCAGTGACCCAGGGGGCCAAGGAGTTTGTAGCCCAAGAGGGGGCTGGGAGCCCACAGTCCAGGAAGGGATCATGTTGGCAGGCATGGGAGTGGGTACCAGGGAGGATGGAGCCCGTGTCATCCACCCTTAAGGCAATGACCATGAACACGTGTGGTCTTGAGGGTGAGACCAGGCTTGGGAAGCCCTAGGACAGCCTCCCTTTTTGGATAACAACATCTAGGCATGGTGGGCAAGTGAAGGGGAGATCACCCAAAAGGAGCCAAGTTGACAAGGGTTAAGTAGCCACCAAGGGCATCATGACCATCCCTGGGACGGGCCCTTGCTACAGGGCGCCAACAGCCTTTAGTGCAAAGCAGGGTCAGAGCCAAAGCAAATAGGCTACATTCATTGGTGACATTTTGGTGATATTTATACCAGACTCAAAAGGCTGCTTATCTCACTCACCATCATTTCAACCTTGTCATGGTCAAGGGAGGTTGGCTGTCCAGAGAGAGGATGTGGTCAACACAGGATGGGGTTTGCATAGGTGCATCAGAGGCGGAGAGGTGTTTCAGCCCGAACCCATTTACTGCGGGGGGCTGCAGAAAAAGCATCTGCTGTTCCCAGAAGTTAACATCCAGTCCTTCCCCTACCATTCCCACAGCTGCCTGGGGAAGTCAGCCCTTTGACCATAATGACTGCTTGCGTCTCCTGCCCGTCAGCTGTGTTATTAAACCCGCATTTTTCCAAGTTCTCACTGTGGGGGAGGACATTTCAGACCCAAGAGCCACAATTTCCATGGGGCATATTTGACCTTTGTGATTGGATTTAGAGGGTTTGAGCAGGGACCTTCTGCTGCCTTTAGGAAGGAGCCTGCTCTGCCCCTGGAAAATCATCACTGCCCAGCAACTGCTGGACTAGAGGGACCTGGGCAGGACCCTGAATCCTCCCCAGGAGGTGTAGGTGACCATTGCATATGTGGGTGCACGCAACCATAAATGTCGCAGAGGCATATATGACTCAGCTCTTGCCTAGACATTGGAAAATTACCTCCCACACAGCATGGGGAGCGGCAGGTCTGTGTCAGCATGGGGACCCCTGAGGATAGGGGGCAGGGGGGCAGGTAGCAACTTCCTGCCCACCATCTCCTATCACCAGGCCAGTGCACCTGCAAGCCCTTGCACCTGCAAGCCCAGAGCACCCTGACCCTGAAACTCCTGCTAAGAACAAAACTGAGCACTTCCACGTTGCAGGGGAAGAAGGTACAGAAAAGAGGAAGCCAGTCCATGCCTTGGATATCAGGTTGTCTATTCCTGTTCTCCTGTAGTACTGAAAAGGAAAGACTCAAATAGCTCTCTGTTGTTTTATTTCAGCTTTTTATTAGCCCTTCCCTTTCCGCTAGCTGCACACGCAGTCGGGGCGTGCTGCACAAATGAGTTGGCTTTCCAGAGCGACTCTGATTGGAGAGGCATCCAAAGTGATGTGCAGGTGCGGGTCTTCCTGGTGTGGTGCAGGTCAGCCTTGCGGTCTCTGTTTTACAGGCAGGAGGAAAACAGAGGGGTGCAGAGGCGAAGCGACCCAAACCCGGTGGCAGAGAGAGCCAGTGGCAGAGCTGAGAGGAGAACCCGGGAGTCCAGGCACCCGACCCTCTTGCTATGCTGTGCTGCCTCTGCACAAAAGCCTTTTCCAATCAGGCCATGACATGCTGTAATATCCTTGTCCGTCTTCAGTGAGGGATTCTGTCCTGGGCTTGGACTTTTTTGGATGACAGCATGCTCTGAAGAGGTCATGGGGTAAACCTGACTTGCGGAGACAGCCAGACCCAGAGCAGTGCATGGTTTGTGGGAGAAGAGCCACTCCCCTGAGCCAAGGATGTGGGAACTGGAGCAAATCTCCCAGATATCCAGCTTTTTGGATAGAGAATTGCTGGATGATTTAACATCTTGCATAGTTCCTCACAGCATGAGAGAAGGGATGCCCCATCGTCATGCTAGACCCCTGGGGAGGAGAATTTCACCCCAGGAGCAGAAGTACCCTGGGAAGAATTGACCTTTAGTAGGATGCTGGTTGAATTGGAATCAACCCTAGCCAAGTCCAGAGCAGAATCCATGCAGTTATACTGGGACGGACAGGAAGGTCTTACCTAAAAGCAGCAGGGTGACCAAGGGACAGTTCTCCTGGTCCAGGTGCCCACCTGGTATAAGCCCGTGTCACTGCGGTGCCATCCGCAGAGCAAAGGAGCATCCTGGGATCGAGGCCTCGTGCTTTTGTGGCCCTTGACATATGAACATATACCATCCTCCTCTGTTTCCTGACAGCTGGCTTCTGCCCAGGCTCAGCCCTTGACATAAAACCTGGGCCCTGACACAGTCCGGCTGCTGGCAGTGATTGCCTTCTCCTCTGCAGCTCCTAGCTCTCATCACTGGTCCAGTCCCACTGGCGGTCATCCTCCCTTCTCCTGCACTCATCTACCTGCCTGTCCAGCCCCCCTAGGCTTTCAACGGCTGCCACTACCTTAGTACCTGAGACTCATGCATGTACAATCAGTAGCAAAGACCCTTGTCATGCATAAGAGTTGTGCTATTATGTGCTATCTGTGACTTGCAGGCTTTCAACATCCAGCTGAATTGTGCCAAAGGGTATTGCCTGGTCCCCTCTCTTAGGAGACCATGGAAAATGGTTCAGAAAGGGTCCTTCAGATCCAACTAGTACCTTCCCCTGCCCCCAGCAAAGGTTGGTCAGGCTTGTCCTTGGGCCTCCAGTGCTGGGGAGTCCAACCCCGCTCCCCTGGAGTGCTTTGTCTGGGGCTGAGTTATCTTGAAATTAGAAGAGTTTTCCCTTAACGTCTAATCTCAGTCTCACCGGTTGCAGTTTTAGCTCATAGCTCTGTACATTGTGGACATGGACCATAGCTGATAACTTCCTAGGGAACTTGGATGCCAATTCAGAAGATGAACAAATGGGTTCCTTGCAGGGTAAGAGTCCATCTGTGTCCTCCCAATGTCTCAGATCTTGCATGTTGCCTGGGAAGGTCTCAGCTCCTGGGATACGTCACGCTGGCATAAACTGTTGTGGGTCCCAGGGTCTGGGTCTGGGGATGGACATGAGGGAAGGGGGAGAAAAGGCAGTGAATGTGCAAATCAAGCAGGAGCATGAATCCAGGTGCATGTATTATGGCAGCTTTGTGACTGCTGCTACTGATTTCAGCATTGGAATAAGGAAGGTGGCATGTCCACTGCTTATCCTGGGATAGCCCATTCAGCAAAACATTTATTATCTGTCCCTGCCATCAAGTGGTACAAAGTGATAATTGCAGCCTAATGCAAGCAGCTAAACTCAGATTTGTCTGCTTCAAATGCCACTGCTGTGTACGTGACTGCACAAACCCTGTGCCTGTCACAGTGGTGTTAGCATGCCACATCTCCAGGCCTTGGTGTCCTCCTGCACCCGCAGCACCTGGTCCCCAGGTGTAAATTAGAAGTAACTCCACTGAAGTCAGAGGAGGTCTGTGGATCTTTCCCCCCTCATGTTCTGCTCAGCACGTGTTGACTCTGGTCTCTTGCTGCATGCCCATCACCCCTGTCCACAAAGAGCCCCTCGATGCTGCGATGAGGTGACTGGTTGCAGAAGGGTGTTGCTGATAACCATAGATCCTGCTTTTATCTGATTTAAAAAAACCCCCATTTTCGATTTTAAAAAAGTAACCCCAGATCCACATTTACCCATGATTTAAATGAAACAACACTTAGACATACACACACATGCACACACACACTCACACACACACACACACATACATACATATATATATATATATATATATAGTGATGTTTCATGTTAATCATGGAAAAAATGTGCCGCAGGAAGAATATCAAAGCTTTTTGGGGTGAAACAGAGCCTCATTTTTCCTTCCCAATGGAGATGAATAGCCCAGAAGCCCAGATTGTGTGTGGGAGGAAAGGACTGCATTTCCCTAGCACAAAAGTGGGGATATGGGGCAGACCCCTGGGCTGCCGGACACTTGGAGTATTGACATATCTGGGGAGCTGGGATAATGGGGCAGCCGGTACAGGGAGGAGGTCCGTTTCCACATCACCCACGAAGGTGCCAGTCTTGGTCACATTGAAGTGGTTCTCCCCAAAACCTGCATGGGCTCCACCAGGAGTGGACTTGAATGGCACGTGCCCGGAGAAACGGTCACATTCCCATGGGGAATTTTCTGACCAGCGTTGCTGGTGGCAGCTGTGACATTGGAGTGGAGGATTCCCCTGTAAGATGGAAGAACGCATGCAGACGGCCTCTTACCTGAGCCGTGTCTGGAGGTAGTCCCATGGCACAGGCGTAGATGGTGGTGCAAGCGTGGTCCTCGGCAGAAGGGAAAGTGCACACGGCTTTCTGCTTCTGTGCAAAGAGCAAAAGATGTGAGCTGGGCAAAACGGCAGCCTGCTGTAACGGCACACCACATCCTGCACAGTTGGGCTGGCTGCCCAGGGTTGACTGTTCCTGGTCTATGTGAAATACAGGCCAGGAAACCACCTGTGAGCCCAGGGGCTGTTGGGGGGAGACTCTTGCAGTGTGAAGGAGCAGGGTGGAGGGTTTTAAACCATTTCCCCTAGATGAAAGGCTTGATTGTGTCAAGCTGATATATGGAGGTCTGCAGTGGGGTGGCATCCTGTGTGGGACCTGGAGGGTCCCATCCCAAGTCCTTCCAGCAGGGAACGTTTTGGGGAGCGGGGCAGGAGCACTGGTGCTGGGGAAAAGCCTGGCCACAGCTCCCCCGGGAATGTGGGGTCCTGGAGCATGAGCTTTCCCCAGGCACCTGCCTGAGCCCACCCCAGCCTTGGCCCCAGAAGCCAGGTTCAGCCTCAACCCCCTGCTGGAAACACAAACTGGTCCATCACCATCAGAGGAAGGTCCAGGTGTGTTATTTGGCCTGTGCATATTCAGCTGCAAGTCTCTATTGACACCCAGTGGCCAAAGTGCACCTGCTCTGCTAGAGCAGCTCCCCAGCTGCTGCTGGAGGAGGAACCAGGTGCATTATACCTGCACCCTGGCTACCTTGCATTGCATAGGCATGAACCTGGCAGGGGTGCACTGAGAGCTCCCGACCCCTGCAGTCATTGTTTAAGAGCTAGGCATGATAGACTGGGGAGCAGAGGGTTCTCCTTGCCCAGGTTGCATCTTCATCATATTGACTCCCGCCTTAACTGCATACTCATCAGATTGAATCCAGCAGAAGCTGGGTGTGTGTGGCTGAGAACACAAAGGCACAGAGAGAGTCTGTCGAGGGTCACTGAGGACTGCTCGTGACCACAGGACCTCTGCTGACTCTCAAGAAGGAGAAAAGCCCAGCTTTACTCTCCTGGTTATTGTTGCTCACGGGCTACTGAGTGTGCACAAACAGTCAGGGATGCACTGAGAAGAGTGATTCCCAGGAGCAGTGGTTTTCAAGCTGTGGTCCACAGACACCCTGGGGATCAACAAGACTATGTCTAAGGAGGTCCATGAAAATTACTATAATCAAAAGTAGCTGAAAACCCACACTTGCCATTCAAAGGGGTCTGAACCTCCATTTGAAATTTTTGGGGGGTCCATAAATGAAAAAAGGGTGAAAACCACTGCCCTAGACTTACTTAGGACAGTCCCCAGGTCTCAATGCAGGTCCTTTGAACTGGTTTTACAGCAGGTCCTTTGAACTGCATGTGTCCAAACCCTGTTGGGGGGCAGTCCACGGGGTACAGATGTCTGGGATGGAGTAGAGCAGAGCCAGGCAAGGTCTTGGGGCCAACAGTTGGGTGAGCAGGGATTCAGGGAAAAGGCGAAGAAGGGGATGCAGAGGGCAAGCAGTTCAAAATGCCCAGGGTGTTTCTTTTGGACGTTTTCCCAAACAAGCCATTAGGATTTGCAATGATGATCTTGTTTAGAAAATAGCCATTAGAAAAAAAAAAGATAGGTTTAACCCCCCCCCCAAACAATCTAGGACTGGGATGGTTGAGATAGGGAGGATCCTGCCTTGCGCAGGGGCTGGACTAGCTGAGCCGTCCTGAGATCCCTTCCAGCCCTGTTCTCCTCTGACTCTATGGGGGGTTGAGCCATATAGTGCTGTGTTTTGGGAGGGGTTTAGGGTGCTGAGAAAACTGAGTAAAGTTTGTTTGAGGCTGAGGTGTCTCTTCCTTCTTAGCTTGGCAAGGAGCACAAAGCCCTGTGACAGGCACAGCTCCATGGCATACGTCTCGCTCGAGATTGCCCCTTCTCCAAGAAGCAGGTACAGGGGAAACCTTTGTGGCAGCAAACTCAGCATTAGGGAGCAAGAAGGAGCTTATGGGATGTACTTTTCTGCATGTCAAGGAAAGTCGTCACTGTATAAACTCAGGCCCACATGGGGAGAATAGGCCTCTTGGGCAAGAGACTTTATGCTCCACTTCAAACCCAAGGGAAGCAGGATCTTGGATGGCCTGGGCCCCTATTCTAGCTCTTTTCCCTGGATGAATTCTGGTAGAGGTTATCTGGGGCTATAACCAAGCATGCCAGGCAGTGCTGACCAAGCAGAGCTCTTGCATTGCAAAGCAAACAGCTCAACTCACCTCTGCCCTCTGAACTTGCGCGTAAATGGTGTGAATGGTGGACTCGTCCTTCAGCGGCACTTGCTGTTTTCGGCCTGGTTGGGAAAAAATGATTACAGCCATTGCTGAGAGGGAAGGGAGCAACATGATGATATTGCATCCTGAGCCTTGGGTTCGTAGAGATGCCCATGCCATTGTGGATCTTGCTGTTGAATACTTCATGGGCAGGGGTTGGTCATTTGAAAACTGTGTCTGCACAAGCTGGCATCACAGCTGAGTTGCAGGGTGGACATGCCCCAAGACGGAGGTTTCTCAGCTCTGGACAGCTGAGCCAACTTTTAGGAGTGGGAAACCTACCCTATCCCCATGATATGCACGGACGAGTAGGTAGGGCTGGTTGGAAACCCCCTCCTTTCTCCCCCCCCCCCCCCCCAGCCCTATTTTTTCAACAGAAAAGTGAGTTTGGGACTAAATCAGCATTTTCAGTAAAAAGAGTCTGCCCTCCATGGAAAACGTCGATGTTTTGTGGAAGCCCTGAATACCTGACGCACCCTGTCTTGGCCAAAACCTGAAACACATCTTTTCACAACAGCACCTGTGTCTCATGGGACTCATAGTCCAGATGCCTCGTGTCCCCGTTATTCTCCCTGGGTGGGACGTCTCCCATCGTGCATGAGAGACTTCTTACAATGAGAGATCGTGTCTGAGCCCTGAGCAGTGTCAGAGCTCAGGGCACCAAACTGAATCATGACTATTTCATTTGAGAGACAAAATATTTCACCCCAAAGTCCATATTTTTCTGTGTTACAGCAGGTATGGGGGGAAATGCATTTCCTGGAGTTTTAGCAGAGAGGTCTGATTCCCAGCCAGGTCTACCCACAGCTCTTAAGTTATACATCACTGAGGCTAGCCTGTTGTTTCCACACTCGCTTTGAGGAAGGCCGGGGTGGATCTTCATCCCGTGACTCTTCCTCTCCCTACCTGTATGGGACTGGTCTCATGAGGGTCTAGAGGAGCTGCGTATCATCATTTACCTTACCATCCAGAGAGAGTCTTAATCTGTGGCTTTCTAAGCGCTGGAGGTGGCACCCATTGAAATGCGGGGTCAGCACCCACCCTGAGCTGTTGTTTCAGGCTCTCTGCAAACTCAGGCACTGGTTACATTCAGCTCACAGTTTTTTCAGGGCCCTCATGGCCTTTTTCAGCCAAAGGCAAACTAATGCACTGCAAAACAGTGGCAAGGTCCTCCCTGTCTAGTTGTTCAGCGGGCAGCACCGCCGCTCCGACATCACGGCAAAGATGGGGTCAAGGCAGATACCCTCCCTCAGCAGTGGGGCAGATCAGTGACATGCCAGTGCTCTGCTGGGCACTCCCCCGGCACCAGCACGAGGTACTTCTGGAGATACCCCTCACTGCTCCCCACGGCTGGAGTCCCCCCGGGGTCCCCATGAAGTGGTAAGAACTCATTGTAGCAGAGAGCCCAAAGGGGAAGTTTCCTCCCAATCACATGCCTGTGCGAGTGGTTACAGTTGTGTATGGTTTCCTTCCTGCCTTATACACCAGGGGCCTGCAGAAAAATATGCCGCTCTACTCTCTGCAAGGAAAGATCAAACACGGTACGCAGCTCCCCTGTGAGAATTAACATGTGGCCGGCCACATCGCCACGCTGCTATGTACAAGATGTGTGAACCAGCACGGAGGACTTTCCAGACTGGATGAGAACCAGCATGATCTACCCACATCAGTCATTTCTCTCTGCCCACGGCTGAGTACCAGATGCTCAAAGTCCAGTCTAAGCTAGAAACTTCTGCAAAGGTTATAGTGTCAGCTCTGGAGCAGCACTTTGGCTAGCCAAAGCTTCAGGCTAGAAATGGTTATAAAGGAGGGGAAATGAAGCTTAGCTTCCCATCTGTATCACAGGGAAACAACACAGGGATGGGGAGTCCAAATACATTTGGCAAGGGGGGCAACCTAGGACACGTACCTCTGTGTCTTACCCAGTACCAGATGACAAGCCCAGCGCAGATGACCATTATCAGGATGATGGGCAGGATGTATACCACCTCGAGTCTGCCGGACCCTGTAAGGCAATTTATAGAGAAAAGTTGATGGTTTATAGCTGATGGGTTTTATCTGCCTGTTCCTAGGGCAGGCCTAGAGAGGTGTCGCAGCCATGATGCTCCAGGGAATATGCCCTGAGCAAGGGCTTCATGCTGATATTGGATCAACTATCTTAGCTGGGAGAGATGATAGACAAGCTCTCAGGCACAACACAGAGATGGTTAAACCTATCTGACCATTTGTGGCTCTTAACATTTAATTTATCTGTAATCTTTGTGAAGCAGGAAGCAAAAGACAGGAGATGTCTCATCAGCAGAAGGTGCAGGAAGCTCTGCTCCACCAGGCCCTGCCCTCTCTGACTCCGCTCCAAGTCCATCGGGCTAGAGCGTGTTTGCAGCTGAGGTCCCACATACAGGCTGCGTGAAGTAGGAATCAACACAACTCTTTGCTCCCAGCACAGTCTGTGCATAGGAGCCAGGCCCCGGCACTACATAGTTGCTCTTTCATTGCTAGTTGCCAGTTGGCCATCCTGATGACCAGTTACCCCTGCCGCGGGGTTGCCTTCTGGCCTGGGTCTGTGCAGTGCCCAGGGTTAAAGTCCTTTTTTAAGGAACAGGAGAATGTCCTGTTTTAAGCAACACACAGTTAACTTGTGGAAGTCCTGGCCACAGGCAGTGGTGAGACAGAGAGCAGAGCCAGGCTCAACAAGGGACTGGAGGCACTCACGGAGGATAGATCTATTAATGCCTATTGAACAGAATGGTTGGGGATGTTTTGCCTGGTATCTTGAATGCTGGATGTCAGGGAAGGTACTGAATAGGAGACAAGGGCTTTCCTTGTATAGCATCCATTTCTGCCATGTTGGGGAGAAGCTACTGGGATCGATGGAGCATGGGTCCGACCCAGTGTGGCACTGCTCATGTTCCCCCAGGCTCTGCTAATCAGGAGAAAATGCTCTTTCAAGCCTGGAGTCTGAAGGGGCAGGGTGGGGAGCGGGGTTGCGACCACTGGATGTGTCAGCTCGAGTGAGCAGAAACTACTGAGAAGAGAATTAAATACAGCCTTCACGCAGGCCATGAAAGTCCCCATGTTGCACAGGAGATGGCTGAAAAACCCCAATGAGAGCAGAGCGCGCTTCCCGGCCCTGGGTTTTTGAGAAGGAAGCAGCTGCCAAGGGCTTTCCTGTGACGTTCTGGGTGTGCGAACCATTCAGTAGTCTGTGACGATACAGCCCTATGGTTGCTGGCTGGACAAGCAGGTGCCAAAAACCTGGGTGCAGGAGTTCAGCCACGGACAGCAGCTGCAAAGTGTGGTCACAGCCCAGAGCAGGTCCCTGGGAGCTGCTGCAGGCTCTGTGGGGACTGCAAACTCTCTGGGACACTCTGAGCTGCAAAGGGACGGTGTCACAGCAAAACCTGGCAGGTCCGCTCTGTATCCATCACCTCCTGAAAGGTTGTGGGCAGTTTCCCCGGTGAGCTGCGGTGCCAGCTCCAGTGAGAAAGAGCTGGCCTGTGCCCAGCGGTATGGTACCGTTGTGTGCAAATGGTCTCCCCTGCAGTGGGAAGGGGTGGATGGGGTGGCTGGATGGGGTGCAGCCTTCTGGGAAATGCAGCCCAGTGGCTGTGGTCCACAGCACCTTGCTGGAGGGGGGTGCAGGTGACTTCTCCCATGCAGCTCTTCCCCTGCCAGTGCAAACACCTAGACCTCCCATCGGGGCACTCGAGGAGGGCCTTAGGGCTGGATGCTTAGTTGGTGGTCTCCATTGAGCATGGTCCCCCTTTCAGTGCCTGCTGTGTGAGATCTCTGCCTCGATCCATGATTTTTCATGGAGCCAAAGCCTTTCTCTACCACCATGCAGAGCCTGGAGACAGGGGCCCGTCTGCCTCAGATGCACATACTGCATGCCATGTAGGGCCTGCCCCGGCACAGCTGATTTATGCCAGAAAAGGGCTGGGGTCTGCCAGTGCTCAGCCCCCAGCCCTGGTACTGCTGCCATTCTTGGCCCCCAGTTGTTGCCTGGGGCAAGACTTTGCCTCCCCTTCCCAGAGAACTTACCTCTGGATTCGATGTTGCACTCGGCCGAGGCACCGATGTGGGTGGAGTAGTGATTGACAGGGTTGCTGGCAGTGCAGGTGCAGGTGCGGTCGGTCTCCCAGAGGTTAAGGGACAGGTTAAACAGGCTCCCGTTGTGGAGGCAAGGCCAGGCGGCATCGTGCTTGGGGCAGCTCCAGCAGTAGGTCTTGTTGTCGCCTCTCTCAGCCGTGCAGTTGAGGGTCAGGGTGCAACTCTTGTTGCTCAGGGACTTGCTGACTTGGATGATGGGCTTTGACACCTCCTCTGTGGGGCGTGATGGGAGATGGTGCAAATTAGCTCAGGCAGAGCGGAGGGAGCTGGGCTGGGCCCCATCCTGCTCCTTCTTGGCAGCTGCCTCTCATCTCAGCAGCAGCAACCCCAGTGCAGTCCTGCTAGGCAGGAAGGTCAAGACCTTATGGCAGTGGCAGCCAACCTGTGGCATGCAACAGACTGGGGAGGGGACAGGCAGCACAGTGCAGATAGGGCAGGGAGCAAAATGCAGATCAGCAGGGTAGGTGAGAGCACAAATCAGGGAGCAGAAAGCTGAGCAGCAGATTGAGCAAGGGAACAGAAAGTGGAGCAGTGGATCTGGTAAGGGATCACAGGGCAGGGAACAGAGAGTCAAGCAGCAGATCAGGTAAGGGATCTCCGGACAGGGAGAAGAAAGTGGAGCAGCAGATCTGGTAAAGGAACACAGGGAAGAGAGCAAAAAGTGGAGCAGCAGATCAGGTAAAGGGGCACAGGGCAAGGAGCAGAAAGCAGGGCAGCAGGTCAGATAAGGAACAGGGATCAGAGTGGTACTCAGGGAGGGTGCGGGGCTAATTTATGGAAGACCCACCAAAAAGGTTACCCCTCACTGCCCTATGGCATCCTTTGGCTGCTCGGTTTGTGTGGCTGCATGGGTGGGTTTATGCAAATGAAGTTAATTGGCATTAGGAGAGTAATTTGCCCACGACTTTGGGGTTTGGAGCAAACCCCACTGCCCCAGGGCAGTGGGAAGGGAGGGAGGTGTCTGTGCTTCGGAGGCAGGTCAGTGCCAAGGGACTGAATAGGGATCACAGGGCAGGGAGCAGAGGGCAGAGGGCGATAGGGACTGAAACTGTGGGGGTGAGTGGCTGTGAGCGTGTTCAGAGAAAGCTGGCACCATTTCAGTAGGGCAGGTCATGGGCAGACCCGCCGCCAAGCCAGGGTGCAGAAGAGGTCCCAGAAGCACTACATTCATTACCGTACACTTCCAGGCGCAGGTGCACTTCCTTCTCCTCGTATTGTCGGGTCCCGGTAAACGTGTACATCTCCGCGTCTTGCCTGGAGGTCTCCAAGATCTCCAGGGAGAAGTTCGTGGGGTGGAACCTCATGCTCTGGTTCAGTTTGATGCTGGAATTCCCTCCCGCATAATCCAGGATGATGGACTTTGTCACGGGATCCGACGTATCCCGTTTCCACACAACTTTCTCAAAGCGTGTAGTTAATTGCTGGAGATCTGGTGTCACGTCCAGAAGGGTGGGTTTCCCCAGGGCTCCAAAAACCGTGCGCACAGTCCCAGGGCTGGCACCTGCGATGGGGGAAGGAGCAAAGGGCGTGAATCTCATTTATATTGTCCAGGAAACACATGAATTTCACCCCTCCCAGGCACTTCAGAATCCTGAATCAGGTCCCCCTGCCCCCAGATTCATGAGACTGGATCAAAAGAAATCAGCAGCTTTCTCTTTTTGAGCAACATTTGGGTTCTTTTCCCTTGCCTTCTGCATAGGGTCATCGCCAGGTTGCATTTCCAAGCCTTTCTCTGCAAGCCATGAGGCCTCCAAATGCTGTGACTGTAGGGGAAGTGCAGAGTGTCCCCCAGGTTTGGAGGCTGAGGTCTTCAAAGAAAACTCAAACTCATAGAAAATGAGGGTGGGAAGGGACCCCAGGAGGTCACATCTAGTCCAATCCCTGCTTCAAGCAGAGCCAGCCCCAGTTACATCATCCCAGCCAAGGCTTTTTCTAGCCGGGACTTAAAAACCTCCAAGGATGGAGACTCCACCATCTCTCTGGGTAAGCTGTTCCAGTGCTTTACTACCCTCCTAGTGTGAAAGTTTTTCCTAATATCTAACCTAAAATGTTTCCTTATATCTAACCTAAGAGGAATTACCTTCCTCCCTCTGCTCATGGGGAGAACATGGGGGATTACAGATGCACAGCTCGGCTCTAAAGGTAGCAAGAGCTCTTGGAAGCACCAGCAATTCTCCTTCCTGGGGCTTGCTGGAGGTGTGAGCTGATGTAGAGGGCTGCCCTGGCTGAGCCTTTATGGAGTGGTAGTGGAGCTTGCTACAGTCCCTGCTGCCCTCTGCATCCCCAGCTCCTCTCAGCTGGTCCCTGTCCACTTGGCCAGGATGCCAGGTGATGTCCTTCAGCATCGTACCATTAAGGGGACCGGGAACAGCCCCCACTTGTACAGCCCCATTATTGTCTAAAGGGTCAGACACTCATTAGAGTGGTTCCAGTGTGCTCAAGGGACCTAGTCCCAGCTGGTGAGTATGCATGCTGCTCCATTGGCTTTGCCCCCACTGAAACCATTGCCGGGCTTGCCCCGCCAAGTGCTGCTTTGTGTCAATGCAGGTGGAAAGATTTGGCCCCAGGGTGCAAAGCTCCAGGTCAGGAGTCCCGATACAGGTGGGAAGTGATCACTCTTGATGGCACTGTCCCCTCCTGTCACCTCCCGCTCGCTGGCTCCCTTCTCAGCACGGCTCTGCTTGCAGACCCCAGTTGCAATGCTTCATTATACTGGGATGATCTGGGGTGGCAGAGGCTCCTGCACCGTGCAGGGGCTGTGTGCAGGCTGAGCTGTCCCCATCAGAAAGGGAAATAAGGCACTGTTTTGCTTGTCTGAGGGCAACCACAGGAGTGCTTGCATTGCAGAATGGAGAGGAAACCGAATCTGATGGCGAGCAGGATAAAATGTGGGGTGAAGCACACGCTGAGCAGGGGGAAACACAAGGCAAAAACAGGGTCACTGGCAGGCCTGCCTGTCACCATCATCTGCCCTTGCTGCCAGGATGCCCACATGTGAGTGCTCCAGGACCTGCTTGCATGCGTCGGACCCAGAAGTGCAGGGGGGAAGCCACCCTGGCACTGCCCTTCTGCAGTCACTCCTGAGATTTCTGCTTGGGAGCAGCTCTGGAGGATTCCCCTGGTGTGGAGGAGGCCTGATGGGTCTCAGTTTCCCCTGCTGTGAAATGGACCTCTTTGGCAAAGCCTGTTCAGATCCAGAGGGCACTGTGCCAAGTGTGCACAGCCCTAACTGGGCAGACAGGGATGAAGGGGAAGCTCCTGGTGACTCAAATGGGTTCTGAGAAGAGTCTTACATGGTGAGGCAACAGTCCCTGCCTGCCCCAACTGTACTCAGATTACTGGGCTCTTTTCTTGGAACTTTCCTGTACGGGAGATGACAGCAATCTAGATCAGGCGTGGGGGGAAAGGGGCTGTCTGGAGGGTCTGTTGAGTAAGGACACTAAAATGCAGAGCCCAGGTCCCTCCCAACACCTCCTTTGCTCAGGTTTATAACCAGTGCCAGCACCTGTCTGTAACATGCTTCCAACCAGGAGCTGGCATTCACCATTGGTACCTGGATATGGAGGGGACCACAAGGATGCGGGGGATGATGGGATGCCAAGGGGAAGGAGGCACTGACTAAACTGCCTCCTAGGCCAGTCTGCCCTGGAGAGGGCAGTTTGTGAGCTGGCAGGATCCTGCCTTGGGCTGGGAGCTGGATACACTTCCATGCTAAATGGGGCAAGGCGCTGGCCAGGGGAATCCCCAAGCAGGTAGCATGTCTCTCCCTCTGCCCATGTGTCCCAAAGCAGCTGCTAATTTGCAGATTCCTGGTTTTAGGAATAAAGGTCGAGCTTCTCCCAGAGCTGATAATTAACCATTAGCATGAGCCAGCCAGGGACATGGCAGATCTTCTGCATGTCTTTGAAAGACTGGATTTAAGGAGATGCTTTTGGCAAATGCAAGTCACCAGGCTCAGTGCAGGGGGAACTGGATGAAAGACAGTGGTTTGTGTTGTAGAGACCCAGCTGGACGATCCACTGGTGTCTCAGATGATGCAATTCAAGACATGGTAAAGAGCGGTACTCTCAGCAAGTGCCTCTAGGAATCAGACTTTCACAGCAGCCCCCAGCAATCCTAAGCTTGCATCTGTAAGAGGGGGGAGATGCAACTTGCCTCCCTTCTGAAGGGGAGATGCTAGCAGCATTCAGAAATGGCTTGTCCAGCCCAATGGGTTATTAGGCACAGGCTGTCCTTTGACCTCGGCCTTGATTTTTTGCACCAGCTGGCTGTAAGGCCAAAAGCTTGGGGAAGGGGCTCTGAGGCACCTCACCCCACTGAGGAATATCTTAGTAAAGCCTTTGAATGAAAGTAACTGGGGAAGCCTCCTTGTCTAGACTCGGAAGCAAAGTGCCCCATAGAGCAAGGGACTAGATCTGTGCCTACGAGCCTCAGGGGAGACAACAATTGCGAGAGCTTCTGCTGACCAAAACCACCCAATGCTACCTACTTTCCCTAGATGTAATATTGTCCTGCTTGTATCGGGTAATGGTCTTCCGATACTTGAAGCGTGAAAGAAAATAGACTATTTTGCATGACCGCAGGGGACAGAGCAAGGGGTTTAAATTGCAGCAGGGGAAATGTAGGCTAGAGATTAGGAAGACCTTTCTCACTACGAAAGCATTTCAAGCCTGGAACAGGCTGCCCCAGAGGTGGTGGAGTCTCCTTCCTTGGAAGTGTTTAAGAGCGGATGAGATTAACACTCAACTGGGATGGTTAAATCAGGGATGATCCTCCCTGGGGCAGAGTGGTGACCTCCCAAAATCCCCGCCAGCTCAGCTTTTATGGGTCTATGATACAAGCATATGCTGCTCATGACTGATGGTCTCCCTAGATGACTCTCCCATCCCTCCTGACTGGGACGCAGTGATTCATATTCACCTCTGGGTACCGATTTACAAAAGAACTGTTTTGCTGGAAAAACAAGTGATGAACCCTGACAGCTCATCGGCTGTCACCGTTACCCATGGAAGATTAAACGGCCCGGGTTGCCACGCTGCTTCCTGTGAAATCGTTCCATCACAAGCGGGGGTTGCCCCAACAAAGGGGGAAAAAAACAACCACGAAGGATTTGCACCCCAGAGAGCACCAGCTCCCCGCGCGGCCTCACTGGGAACGTTCCCGTAAATACGGCACCTCATCGCAGACCCACCTGCCCCGCGTGCAGCAGCTCAGTCTGCTGACATCTCCCACCGGGTACCAGAGAGACTGTTATGAGCCTGTTCTGAGTCTACAAGAAGGTTCCTAGTCTATTCTGGGCCCCAAGAGGCCATTATGCAAATAACAACCTGCTCGTCTGAGTTAAATTTTTACTGTATTGGCAGGGGGGGCTGGAGGGAAGGTTCTTGTGGAGCTTTCTGGACGAAACCCCGCTTACGTGGCTACCTCTGACTGGAGGGGGCTGGTGTTTATGGCTCAGAGGGTCTATTTCAGGCCTATGTTGAAACCCACTGAATGTACATTATTGCCATAAGGGACAGCCTGTTCTTCTCTTTCGGGGTATTCGGTTGAGGCATTGCTGCTGACAAGTTCTGGTTAGGATGATAAGGATTCCAGAGGGAAAATCCCCATTAAATCATCTTGAAAATCCCTCAGCCCTAGCAGGAAAGAGCTCCTGGAATGAGAGGACATCTCGGAGCAGAGGGAAGCAGATCCACTGAAGTTAGATGGCAGGCACGACGGGTGGAAAGGGGCTGAACCCCCAGCCAAGGGCAGGGAAACCATGGGATTCCCCCGTGGAAAAGCTGACAGTGGATCCAAGGCATGGTTCTGACTTGAAAGCAATAGCAATTGCTTTGGGCCAGTGATTGCACAAATGGGGCTTTTCATTATGCCACTGGAGAAAAGAAAAAACCCATGGGGATTTTAAAAGGCAGGCTGTCAGACATTGCAGAGCCAGCAAAACCAACAAGAAATTCCTGGGTAGCTGCTCGCCAGCCTTCTCTGTCGGTCCTTCCAAGCAATCTCTCTTTGCCTGGCACCCGTGGCCCATGGAGCAACTGGTATTTGGGGCATTGCTTTGGGAGCTGGCAGAGCACAGTTCCTTTTACTTTGTTTGAGAGACCCCTTTTCTGCCTTCCTTATGTGTATTAAGCCCTCTGTCATATCAAAGATGTTCTCATTCTCATTTTGGACCACTGTGGCTTCTTCCTTCAGCCTCAGAAATGTCAGGGGAGGATGCCCCCACTATGTACCTTCCCTGAGCAACCAACAGATCCCAGGCTTCCACATCCTCTCTCCTCTCAGCCACATCCCTATTCATCTACAGCCCTGCACATTATGCACTCTCTTCTACACAGGAATGAGACAGGCTTGCTGTCAGCTAGCTCACCTGCTTGTCAAAGCAGGGTTTCTTTCAGTCCACTTCCTAGTGCTCCAAGCAGCCCAACTATAGTATCTGAGCCACCCCGCGAAGCCAATCAACAGGCTGACAGATCTTACTTTTCAAATTTTACAGGCCCAGCCTGTGCCGGTTTGACCCCGTTTCTCTTACCAGTGGCTGTGGCTACTGGTGTTGCTTTCCTGTCCTAGTTCTAGTGGTCAATAGTATTGTTATCATTATTCTTAATTAATTGGGTAGTGCCTAGAAACTCAATTATAAACCAGCCCCTCCTCTCCTCCCATTTAAGAAACCGCAAGTACTGCTGCACTAAGTAATTGAGTCTGGCAATAGTACGTGCAGTCCTATTGAAGTCAACAGGACCGGCAGTGTCTTATTATTGAGGGTGTGCCTCATTATTGTCTCATTGCTGAGGATTATTGAAGTAGCTGATGCTGAATTATTTGCAACAAATCACAAGTGTGTTGCAAAACATTTCATTATTGCAAACAGAGCTGTCTTCCTATCCACCTGTCCACCCATCCCTTGGGTCTAGAGAGTCCTGTGAAAGGCGCACAGAATAGACAAAGTCACCTCTCTTCTCTGGCACCATGTCATCTAGCTGCCTTGCTCAGCATCATGGTTTATGAAAGCAAACATCAAACGCAGAGCTAAAAGTCACTCGGCAACACTCCAGCCGCTTGACACAAGAGTAGTGGAAGGAGAGAAAAATCAACGTACCCCAAGCCCAGCAGAAAGAGATGATCAGCCAGAGGCATACGCTGCAGTCCATCGCTCGATGCATGAAACTTGACTTTAGTCCCAGCTCTGCTGTCTGCAGCTAGGCATACTGGTGAGAACAGGTGTAGTCAAATGAGACTGACGTCTCTTGGCGGGCTGCGTGTTTCCTGTTTTCTGGTTTGGTGATTTTTTTTCTTTTTGTTGTATGGAAATATTCAAAAAACCAAAATCATGCCCCTTAATGCTTCAGTGCAAGGTGCTTAGGGAAGGGGCTCGCAGCAAACCTCGGCAATCCTACCAAGAGCTGTGCGAATAAAAACCCCATCCACTCAGTTTTATTAAGTCAAGGCCCAACCCCAACTTCCTCCATGTACGGGAACGGCGTGCCTGAAAAAAAAAGATGATGCTCGTTAACTGACGTGGTCCTACCATAGAGCGCCGTGGCCTCTCTAATAATAAGCAGCATTCCCGTCACTCGCACAGTAACAGTAATCCAGTCTAATGCTCACCCTCACAAATGCGTGACGAGGGAAGGTAGAAAGCACATGAACACCATTTGACAACAGAGTGGTCTACAGAGTCACAAACCATTTCCTAACCCGCAAAAAAGTTTTCTAAGGTCACCTGCTAAACCATGAGCTATTTATGTATTTGAAATAATGTGGTTTTGCAAAGGTTGCCCACATCACTTTCTCAAGCTGTTGCAGGTGAGTGGAAGAGCTAGCCCCACTTCTTTTTAAATAACTCCAGAGATGCGGTCTCTCAACTCCAAAAGCTTTAAAGAAAGCACCCACTGCTGCTAGGCTTGGCATAGGCACAGCATCCTCTCTTCTTTTTTGCAGAAGCCACAGCTAAGTGCTTACACAAGTCTGGATTGGTACCCAAAGGTGTTTTCTGGCTCCATCCTAGCTGGGAGCAGCATCCTTGTTTCCCCTTGCTGTACAGCCAGCGTTGCTCCATCAGCTGTGTCTGAGCATAGATGGGCCCAACCCTTCAAAAAGCAGCAGGTTTTATTAACATGCAATATCCTCATCAGTTTTATGTACCTTAGTCTCATGTACCCCAGTATGGGAGTATTGCACAGTCTGGAGGGCTGGGTGAGGGAGGACAAGGGTGCGATCTCCATTTTACAGGTAGAGAGGCGAAGATCCCCATTGATTCAGGGTCGTAGGGTGCCTGGTGAGGGATGGAGGCAGAACTTAGCTGCCCAAGTCCTGGACTAGATGCTGCCTGACCCCGGAGGTCCCAAACCTTCAGAAAAGCACTCTGTTCTGAGCCTCGTTCTGCTTTCACCAGTGCACAGATACATCCTTGCCTTTACAGGCACCTGGCTTGCACCTCATTTCTGCTTGGGTCCAAAAATGAGGCCTTTCTCCGCCCACATGCCCTGAGGGGTGCTCAGTTCACCTGGCACCACCCTAGCAGGAGCAGCCTTCTCTCCGTGGCTTGTAAGGTGCATCTAGAAGAGGAGCCCTGCTCTTCTTCCCATTCCTTTCCTATCATGTGTGCAGAGCAGGGCAGGTCCCAGACCTGCTCACATCTCCTATTTCACAGGGGCACAGAGTTGCAAGGTCATAGGGGGTCACCCAAGCTAGCCCCTGTCCCAGCCCTGCCCAGGAGGCTGGGGTGGGACATTTTCCATCCCTCACCTGCTGCAGCCAAGACTTTCAGCCCCAGCCACCCCTCATCCCCACGGCAGGGACTCACCTGGGCTCCAGCTCCTGCTTTGCGGATGGTTTGCACACTTGACCTTCTCAGGGCATTGGCAAAAATGCTGACGCACTCCTAGAAGCCTAGAAGGAAGCAAGGACTTCCCCCACCAGGGAGGTCCCTGCCTTATGCCACGTTTCTTCTGGTTCCCTCTTTTTTGACCTACAGAAGCTTGAGATCTTTTTCTGGCCCATGGCACTGCTGCAATTGCAGGAGCATGGGGTACCCCCCTACTCTCGAGCTGGGGGCAGTCTCTGTGGACATGGGGTTTGCTTCCATGCAAACAGAGGAAGGCCAGGCTCTCCTTGCAGCCCAGTTGAGCTGTGCCAACCTTGAGGAGGGCTGGGCATGAAGGCACCTCTCTGCAGCAAGTGCAGGGTTTTGGATAGAGCCCAGGGGCGCATCTACACATGCACTTTGGTGCTCCTTTAAAGCACATTAAAGCATCATGTAAAAAGCAGTGCTTTTTACTTAATTTGTATTAACATAGACTCATGTGCATTAAGCATCACTTAAAAAGCGTTTGCTTTAGTTAATGTGCATTAAGCCAGGCTAATGTGCATTTTCCTGGTACCTCACAATGGAGGTACTAGATTTCATGTGCATTAACTAAAGCACATCAATGCACGTGTAGATGTGCCCCAGGTGCTTACCATGAGGTCAGGCAACCGTCTCCTGAGCACCACGGAGCTGTTTGCTAAGCAATCGCGGGCTGGTACGGCGGGCCGTTGAAGCCAGGCTCCACACTTCCCCAGCTCGCATCATATCGACTCTCCTCTCTGCACTCTCTGGCCTGGAGCAAGAGCAAGCCCTGTGGGGTTAAGAGAGGAGGGGTAGGGGGGGGACAGGCACTATCACAGGAAACAAAATTGAACAGTTGATAAATATAAAATCCATGGTAGGAGGAACATTTTGACCTGTTTTTGTTTGTGGTGACAATCACTATCAGTGGGAGAGTGCAAGGCAATCTTAGTGATGTGTCGCAGGACCCCCAAGGTGCTGGGGGCTGCACAAACACCGAACCTCTTTGGTCCCCAAAAGCTTTCTGTCGAATGTACCGAATTAGCTACCACCCCGCAGGAAAAGGGCCGAGGCGTCGCTGCGGGCTGTTCCAGGCACGCTCGTGCTCCGTGGAAAACCGCAATCAAAGCTGACTGAGCAAACAATAGTGTGTTATTGGAAATAACAATGACAGTTGGCTAACGTTTCTTTCTATTTTTTTTCATGGAAAATATCAAATGGAAGAAAATTGTTTTGTCTTGTCTGAAAACGTCTGTTTTGGATTCAAACGATTCATTGAATATCTATTTTTTGCGGGGGTTTCTTCCTATCCCCCCCTTTCTTTTTAAATCTTGCACCTTTTTTAGTAAAAAAAAAAAAAAAGAAAATCAAATTTAAAATGTGAAAATGGAGAAAAATGCTTACCAGCTTTTAGGGTTTTTTTTTTTACTTAAATGTGCAAGAAAAGTATCACAGGGAAGGAAATGGTCGTTTGCTTGGTTTTTAACACCTTAAAAAGACATGCTTTCCAATGGGAAGAAAAGGTTTTACAAAGCAAAAAAGTGTTTTTCTCTCTCTGCTTTAGGTTTTGCTACCTTTTCTGCACTTATTCCAGTGGAAAAAAAAACAGGAAAAAATGACACGTGGAAATTTCCCCACCATGTCAAAAGAAAACAGCACCGAAATATCCATCCAGGTAAAATATGAAAGTATTTTTTCGAAATCTGCCATGTTGCCTGTTTAAAAATATTTTTTTCAACAATTAAAACTAAAAATGTGCTGGTGTTTTAGTGGCAAAATAAAATTTATATCTGGCAGCGGGGCGGTCACATCTTTGACCAGTTCCCCCCCCCCCCCCGAAAGGATGGGGACACATTGGAGAAAGCCAAGTGGAGGGAGACAAAAATGGTTGTGGAGCTGGGGGACAGGACTGGTGAGGAGAGGCTGAGGGAACTGGGCTGATTAGTCTGGAGAAGAGAAGACCAAGGGGGATTTAATAGCAACCGTCAGCTCCCTGCAGGGTGGGTCCAAAGAGGATGGAGCTGGACTGATCTCAGTGGGGGCAGATGGCAGAACAAGGAGCAATGGGCTCAAGCTGCAGCAAGGGAAGTTGAGGTTAGATATTAGTAAAAACTTTTCTCACTAGGAGGATAATGAAGCACTGGAACAGGTCACCCAGAGAGGTGGTGCAATCTCCATCCTTGGAGGTTTTTAAGACCTGGATAGATAAAGCCTTGGCTGGGATGACGTAGCTGGGGCTGGTCCTGCTTGGAGCAGGGGTTGGACTAGATGTGACCTCCCGAGGTCCCTTCCCACCCTCATTTGCTAGGATTCTGTGATTCTATAACACCACCCCTGTTTCTCAAAGCAAAAATACTTTGTCTGAAACATTTTTACCAGCCATACTAAACTAATTCTAATACCAATATACAAATCAGTTCCCCCTGGCCTTCTATGTTAAGATCTAGTCATTAGTGCAGGAAGCGCTTAGGGGGAAAAAAAATAAAGGAAGTTAAAAAATACTTAGAAAGACTTCCATTGAGAGGCCGGGTAAGAAGTTGAATGGAACAAGGGCGATTCGTACATCACGAGGACTGTGTTCCCAAGAGGCGTATTAGTGTAAACAGGTAATGAGTAAGAGAAGTCAGCAGAGG
>NW_005842911.1:99140-106293 GCF_000455745.1 Alligator sinensis | reverse complement strand
GCACAGAGCTAGCTGGTTAGGTATGGTCATCCTCTCACAACACCGTGATGAGATGTGCCATTAAACCCTACTCTGGACCGTTGGGAGGAAGTGTGCTGGACATGTCTGAGTAACCCACTGAGCTCCGGGCTGCGAGACCCAAAGCAAAACAGGATCAGGAATAGGAATTGGGCTTTATACAGATGAAGTGCATGTAGGGCATTGCACTGCACTGGGTATTTATATAGTAAAGCTATTTTTGAAGGTCTGTGAGGGTCCTCCTACCTCAGAGCATGAATCCACCTCTAAGAGCAGGTGTTAGAAAGGTCTTTCTCCGCTGTCACGCAGGAGGTACCTTGCACCTTGCTCTGACATTCTCAGATGCGGACACACAACACGTGTAGGACAGAGTCATTCACCCCAGGCTTTTACCCAGTAGTAAAAGTATTCTGTAGTAAGGAGCAGACAGAGGAGCTGCTCTTCCAAGCTACCAGCCTGCAGCAGGCACTGTCTCAGGGCCTGGCTACCATGTGGTACAAAAGTCTGTTTGCACGGGGTAGATGGCTACTGGGGTGAAAGCAAGCCAGGGGACAGACCGCGGATTCCTTTCACTGTCCTCAAGGATTTAATATTACCTTGGCTTCAAGAGATTTGCAGTTCTCTAGAGCTGGAAATGATGTGTCTGCTCCGTTTTTACTACCAGGTAAAATCAGTTTGCTACATAGCCAATGCCTGGAGTGTCTGCACGCAGGAGCAGTTGAAAGGCGTGGTGTTGGGAGCATGTTCAGTAAGGTTCAGTAAGGACACATGCCAAGTCCTGCACTTGGGATGAAACAATCCCATGCACTGGTACAGGCTGGGGGCTGACGGGCTGGCCAGCAGCCCTGTAGGAAAGGACCTGGGGATGACAGTGGGTAAGAAGACAGATATGAGGTAGCAGTGTGCCCTTCTTGCCATGAAGGCTAACGGCATCCTGGGCTGCATTGGCAGGAGCATTGCCAGCAGATCAAGGGAAGTGATTCTTTCCCTCTATTCTGCACTGGTGAGGCCACATCTGGAGTCTTGTGTCCAGTTGTGGGCCCCCCACTACAGAAAGGATGTGGGCAAGTTGGAGAGAGTCCAGCAGAGGGCAACAAAAATGGTTCAGGAGCTGGGGGACATGACTTGTGAGGAGAGGCTGAGGGAACTAGGCTGATTTAGTCTGGAGAAGAGAAGACTGAGGGGGAATTTAATAGCAGCCTTCAGCTCTGCGCAATGGGGTTGCAAAGAGGATGGAGCTGGGCTGTTCTCAGTGGTGGCAGAGGACAGAGCAAGGAGCAATGGGTTCAAGTTGCAGCAAGGGAAGTTGAAGTTAGTTATTAGTAAAAATTTTTCTCACTAGGAGGATAATGAAACACTGGAACAGGTTAGACAGAGACTCCACCAGAGAGGTGGTGGAGTCTCCGTCCTTGGAGGTTTTGAAGACCCAGGTAGACAAAGCTGTGGCTGGGATGATGTAGTTGGGGCTGGTCCTGCTTTGAGAAGGGGGTTGGACTAGATGCGACCTCCTGAGGTCCCTTTTCACCCTCATTTTCTCTAATTCTGTGTGGGTGAGCAAGAATGAGGCAGTTCCTTGTTTTGCTGATAGTGCTGCCCCATCCCCTGCAACCCTCATGGAAATATCACCTTCCATTTGTGTGGGGGACATCCCAGCTCTCTTCTTCAAAAGCCTGCTGGTTTGCAGAAAGGAAGAGGTTTCCAGCACTAAACACGCCTTCACTGTAGCCTGGCCTACGCTTCGGGGAACCCAGCCGTTGCCACAAAATGCTATTTACCAAATGAGGTCCCTGGCAGCAAATGCAAGAGAAACGCACCTAGTTCCTACAAATCACCCAAGAGCTGGCTGCAGCTTCTACTGTCCCCTGCTGTTCAGAGAAGGGATTTTTTTTCAAGAAGCAGCTGCAAAAAATACCCTCTGGGCTTTCGTTTTGTATGCCCAGGTGCCAAAGCATCCGCTGGAGTGGGTTGACCTGACCCCACTGATGCCAATGGAGCTGTGCTGCTTATAGCAGCTGTAAATCCTTCCCCTGGTGACCCTTATGAACAGCAGCACCTAAAACAAAGCCAGTGGAGAAGGATCTATGTGGTTGGTGGCTAATCCCTTTCCATTACATAGACAGGGTTGTTTTGATGTCAATCCTTAGCTTCCAATGTGATGCAGAATGCAAAATTACCGGGGAGGGGCTTGCTCTTCATGCATACAGTGCCTGGCACAGTGGGGTTGTGGGCCGTACGGGGGGCTCCCAGGCACCAGGGCGGTGCTGACTCAGTGCAATAATGATAATTGTGGGGCTGCTTCTCGGCTCAGATCAAGCATAGTGGCTTCTTAACCTGGCAAGGGAAATACCACGCATCTGTGTCCAAGAAGGCAGTTTTCCTGAACTGCCTTGTAGGAGAACTGCTCTTCTGGCGTGGTTCGGTACCTGCCAAGGTGCAGTGGCTTTAAGCCCAGTTATGGAAATGGGAGTCTCTTCCCTTGCTTGTTCTGAGGGCCTTATGGATGGGGGCAAGCAAAACTCGGGGACATCCGAACCCCAAGCCTCCGGGCTGGGGCCTGCAAGTAGGATACCTGCCAAAGGATTCGGAAGCATCTGAAGCCCCAGGTGTGGTGGAGGATGTTTGCTGGTAGTAGGGCCACTTCTGGTTCTGGACTCTTGGAATTGGAATTCGTTTGGGCTAATTTGGCCACGAATACAAATTATTAAAAAAAAATTTTTTTTTAATTCAGGGATGTTTTGAGCATGCTTATTCATCCCAAGGGTTCTGCAATCCCCCTTGGCCCTTGCTTTCAATTGCAATCAGATCGCCCTGAATTTCCTCAGCTCTTTGAAGCCAGAAAGCTTTGCCTTTGTGCTCTGGGCTGGGCGTGTGTTTGAAAGGACCGGGTATAATGGCAAATATTTACATGGAGATTCCTGCACAAATCTATATTGATACTGAGATAAAGGCCTATCTGGTGGGCTGGGACAGCTACATTTCAGCAGTGGAGCCTGAGTTATCACAAGCCCCTCATTAATGGCGGGGAGCTTGAAGGCCAGGCGCTCATTAAGGATCTTCAAAGGAGCCAGCTGCCTTGCTGCAGATGCTTTGATGAGTCTGGCCTGGGGAGTCTTTGTTTAAGGCCGGCTCTAGAAGCTGGATGCATTGCTACTCAAGTCTCTTCTTGCTGTCAGAAGTCTGTTGGGAACCTCTCGTCTTGTGAAACCCCAAGGAGCTGCTGGGTCTTGGGGACTTTGAAAACCAGGAGCAGCTCCTGGGCTGAGTTGTCAGCTGCTGCAAATTGTGTCTGGGCTTTCAGACCCGCCATGGAGGCAGGGGGCATCTTCCGTGGTGAGCGCAGCATCCCCTGGGCTGGTTGTGCCCCCTCTCCATCCTGCTCAGCTTGGCAGAGCAGGTAGGATCCCAAGGCATCACCTCTCCAGTGCAGCATGCTCCTACTGGCTGGTTTCCATTTCCTGGGAGGAACTGGGGAGGGTCAGGTGTGAACCCCAGAGTATGGTCTCAAGGGTCATCAGATGGTCGAAACAACCTACTGGGCTCTCTGGGGCTTGGGGCTGGGCACCACAGAGCCAGGCTCTAACGTGGCATCCTTGCCAGCTCTGCATTTCCTCCCCTTCTCAACTCCCCGTCCTTCGTCCTGGGTGGTTGCAATGGTGGAGGAAGGGGGCAGATTGGAGGAAGGGGTTTAATGAAGAGGGCTGGGAGTAATGAGGGGCCAGGTCTCCCTAATCCACACTTTTTGGACTGTGGTCTCCTCTCAGCATTTCTAGCTGTCCACAACACTCCTCACCTTCCCACACCTTACACTCCACCCCAAGGTGAGGGCACCCTGGCTTAACCCTTCTCAGGCCATAAGAAAGAGATGCACCAACTTCAGCCTGTATATAGCCATTCATCCTAAACACCAGTTGGCAAATGACCAGCCCCAGCAATGGATCTTCATGTGTATTAACAAAGTGCATGCATAGGAAAGGGGTGGTTTGGGGGTGAGCATTTGGGACAATCCAGAACACCCTAAGACGTTCACAGGTTAAAAGACACAGCTGATTATAAAAGATGTGCCATATTTAATTTAATGAGGGTACAAAACAGGTGTCCCACAGGGGTGCAGAGGGAATTGTCCCTGAACGAATTGTAAAGTGAAGTACTCGAAGACTAGCAAATGTTGTAGTCAAGGTGTCTGTAACCTCACCTTTTCCCCCACAACTGAGGCTGCAGTAGGGCAGTACAAATTAATTAACTTAGTGATATGCTTTTGCCTCACAGGGAGACGTGCTGTGTGTAGCAGGCTGCAAGGGGCTACCACCCAGCTGCAGACAGTCAAGAGTGATTACAGCCAGCCTAGGAGGACTGGGCCAGTTGAGGGGGATAATTACCTGGCCACGGGAAGCTAAAGGCTCCCAAATGGAGAGGAATATTAGGAGTTGAGAGCCACAGCAGGGCGGGAGGGAGAGCTCCCAGGGAGTGGGAAGCTGAAAGTGAGAACGGAGTATCAAGAAGGGGAGAGCCGTCAGGTCACCTCGTGGAGGAGCCTGAACATCATGCCAGGAGTGCTGCTCTCCCAGAGGACCAGGGTCTGTAAGTGAGCCCTTCCTGTTGGGACCAGAGGGAAAAAAGGGGTAGAGGGGGCAAGGCAAAACCACACCTAACAGCTCTCTTTGGGTCTGGGAAAAAACCCCGTGATCTATGTTTTATTTATGGATTGAGTTTGGTTACATGGACTCCTGCCAGCACAGTTTGCCCTGGAGCACTAAAGACAGTGGCAAAAGACTGTAAACAAACACGGAACAACCTAGAGTGAGCAATTACCCAACCCGCTGCACCATGTAATTATGAAACTGTTTGGCAGCCAGTTCATGTGATGTACCCAAGCAAAACATTCATTGATATGTTTGAAAAGTTTATTTTCCAAGCCCAAGTCCCAGAAGCAGGACCATGACATGTCTTGGCGGCTGCTCGGAAGATTCAAGCCAGCACTTTCCATGCCGAGGATACAGGCTGCTGCAGCTCGTGCCGACTCTCTTGCAGATTGGCTGCAAGGGGGTGAACCTTTCCCACTCACTTCCAGGGGCAGCAAGATTTTACCGAAAAGCAGGTAGTATTAACCCCAAAGCCGCTTTGTTTGCAAGCTCTCTCGCCCCCATCCCGTTGTCTCCAGGTCCCCGTGCACACAGTAACGGTAGGCTAGATCGACCATCCCCACCCCGCATGAGCCCTCACTTGCTGTCATTTCTTTATTGCTGTCATTGGCTGACAAAGGCTTCTCAGGACATGTGTCTAGACTAGGATTGGGTATTTTACTGATCAAAACTGGTTTAAAAAATGCCATTTGGTCTAAATAATGTATAGCAAAATATACACAGATATTTCATTAAGAAATGTGTCAAAACATTTTTAAATCACATTTCTATCAAGCAATTAAAAATGTACATTTGTTTGGTAAAATTGCTCTTTGACTGAAAAAAACATACAGTCAATTGATAATATTTGACTGGTCAGTTGACCAGCTTGCCAATCCTAGTCCAGACCCACATCATGCCTCGCTGCCGGGGTGAGAAGGAGATGTCCCCTTGAGATCTCTTCCCCACCCTACATTGCTGTCATTCTCTAGGACAATGTTCATCTCCAGCTGGTTCCTGTTGACAGAGATATGGGTCACCACATTGCAGTACTGGTGGTTATATCACAGTATGGCTTGGACACATCGTGTTGCTGCTTCTGGGCTATATTGCAGTGCTGCTTTTGAGTGGATTTGTGTGCAGGTGGCCTCAGTGCATCTCAGAACAGAAGGCAGGATGGGATCCAGGGCTGTGCTCACCTCCCTGGGCCCCCAGCCTCATAGCAAGTTATGGAGGAGCAGGAGGATCCCGAGAGTCACCGCAGAATCAGCTGCCAGCCGGAGCGTGGACGAGGCAGTGTTCCTGTCTGGATGGAGACAAGAGCAGGTTATTCCTGTGTCAGACAGAGGGTCAAGAGCTACAAGCTAGGAGCTGGCAAATCAGGAAGTGGGGACTCAAGCTGGAGTCAGAAATAAGCAGTTGGGGCAAGAATGGGCCAGCTGGAAGTATGTAGGCCACTGGCAGCCAGCCCTGCTCAGGTAGTCCAAACCAGTTTGGGGGAGGACTTCCCCGATTCATCCTGCATAGCAGGGCTTCAAGAGACCTGCTTTGGGGGAACGCCTGCAGCACCCCCAGAGCAAAGCCTTCATGGGAGTCTGGATAGCACCTTTCCTAGGTAACCTCCCCCAGAGCACTGCAGGGACCACATCCTTTATGCTGGCCCCATGCTCCTCCTCTCTTTGGGGCATGTGCGTGTGTGCACCCTTGCATTGGTTCACTGAATGGAGCCCTGTTGGGGTCAGCAGTGGGTGGTCGACCTCAAGACACCTAAGGCCAAAGCCCCCTGCGCACACACATATGCTGAGCCCTTCAGCTCCCTCAGATGCACGCATGCTGTCTACAGAGTCCAGGGGGCTGTGGAAGTGCATTAAAGCCATGGAAGGCATGTAGGTCAAACACTACCTTGCCATTGGCAGTCGCCTCGGTAATATATGGACTCAGTGTTGCAGCTGGCGGAGTTGCAGACAGTACAATTGTACATTATGTTGCTTTCTGATGTGAGAGAGAGGACCAGGTCTCCATTTAACTTGGAATCATTGCATTTCTTGTCATCCTTGTACCATGTGTAGGTCACATCTGGGATACTGACAGAGCACTTCAAGGTGACACTGCACCCTCCTTTGGTCTTTTTTAAAGAAGTGACATTCACCCGGGGCTTCGGGACAGGATCTGGGAACAGAGCAAAGATCACATTCAACTGCAGCAGAAGCCCTGGCAACTCGAAGCAGCTGGGGCCAGATGTTCTGCTGTAAGCTGCTGGTGGGGCTTGTGAGCCAGTTTCTGATGGCAGGACCCATCCTGACCCTCTAGCCTGCTTTGGACACTATTGTCGATTCATACACAAGTCCATTATGGATCTTTGGGCCACCCCCGTCAGGTGGCTGATAGTGGTACTGGCACCTGGCTGGTAGCCGGGCAGGTCTTTTCCTGGAACTCTGGGTACTTAAAAATTCTTCGGGGGCCGCCACTCTACAAAGGTAAGGCGGCTGGGCTCCCGAACACTTAAACAAAAATTA
>NW_005842911.1:98496-98738 GCF_000455745.1 Alligator sinensis | reverse complement strand
GCAACCTTGCGCACTCGAGGACCAGGTGCGCCAGGGTCTCCCTTTGCTGGCAGAAGGGGCACTCGTCGGAGAGCACGTCGACCCGCGCCAGGTACGCGCCCGTAGCGACGGCCCCGTGAAGGAGCCGCCAGCCTAGGTCCCCGGTGGCCCTCGGGACGAGCTCCGAGTAGATGCTGGGCCACTGGGGACCGTCGGCTATGCCCTCGCCAAAGTAGTCCCGCCATTTGGGGGCCTGGGCGGGC
>NW_005842911.1:89048-96482 GCF_000455745.1 Alligator sinensis | reverse complement strand
GGCCTGCCGCCTCGGTCGGCTCCCGGGAAAAGAGCCTTCCGTAGAAGGCCCTCGCGTGAACTCGCAGCTCTCCCGGGGCCGAGAGGGGGGGTGCCATCAGCCGCCAACAGGCAGGTGATGTGCTTTTTGGCCCCCCTCTGCTTCTCCAGGCCATAGAAGAAGCGGGAGCCGCGGTCCATCTCCCGCAGGAGGTGGACTCGCGCGCGGACGAACGCACCGCGGGCGCGGTGGTCCTCCAGGGCTCTCAGCTCCTCCCGCCTCTCCCTGTACTCTCCGCAGAGGGACGGATCCTGCGGGTCGGCGACCAGGCGCCTCTCCAGCTCCACCACTTCCCGCTCCAGCCGCTCTCTGGCCGCCTCCCGCTCCCGGGTGTGCCCCCGGGTGTAGCTGCGGCAAAAGAGCCGGATGCGCACCTTCCCCCCGTCCCACCATCCCCGAGCCGAGGGGAAAGACTGCCGCTGCCCGCGCCAGGCCAACCAGAACTCCCGGAAGGCCGCTCCGAAGCTCGGGTCCTCCAGCAGGCTTACTTAGCCTGCTTTGGACAGGGACTTGGGAGTCACTTGAGGCTCACTCAAGGCCTCTTTGCTTGACCAGACTCCTGCTTCCCTGCCCTCCCAGCACTGCCCTGGTCTGAGGGGTGCAGCTCACCTCCCTCCCCACTACCCTCAAGCACTCCTTGGAGACCCCTCTGCCGCCCACTTCTGTCCCTGCCTGGCTTTTCGTGGGTGCTCCTGTTTGCATCTGAACACCAGCTTTTCAGCTGGTCAAAGCAATATTTCTCCAGCAATGTCCTTGGACTGTGGCTGGGGACCCAGCCCTTCTTATTCCTGCCCAGGGGGGATTTCACTGCACAGGCTTTCAGGTTTCCCCTTGGCTGGGGGTACAAAGACCCCTGTCTATACTCACCATAGATGTTCAGCTGGATCATTATAGGGATCTCCTGGCCTTTTGCATCTTCCACAATTATCTTGTATTCGCTGCTGTCTTCCTTCCGAAGCCTCGTGATACGCAGAGTGCCGTTCTCAAACAATTTCGTCTTGTTCTGAAAATACTTATTATTGTAATGAGCCGACTTGCCCTTCTGCTTCTTCAGGATCTGCTGGGTGTGGTTGTAAAACCATTTGATTTGCTGATATCTCTCCAGGATGGAATTCCCTGGTTCTAAGTCCACAGTGCCATTAACAATCCCATTCACGAGCTTTGTCTTCTCTTCAGCTGTGGACACACACACAAAGATCAGCGCTGCACCAGGGAGCTGGAGTGGGAAGAGAGCTCTTGGTAACTATGCTAATGAAGGGCTAAAATGCTGTTGACTCCCTTCTCTATCCCTCTGGCATGTTTCAGGGTGTTGGTTGTTTTGTTTTTTGGTTTTTTTTTTGGGGGGGGGGTATTTTTCTTTTTTCTTTTTAAAAAATTACTTGAAATATGAGGACTGTTTCTACCCAACAGAAGAGAGAGGGGCCAAAATAGGAGCAGAGAGACCAGGAAGCCAAATTGTTTTTAGGTTGGAGCTCAATCACTTTCTCACCCGGACTGCATGATGTGTTTGGCTGTGATGGCAGGGAACCTGCCTCTGTGACTTGTGGGGGTCTCTTTCAAGGTGTCCCACTTTTAAAGTCATAGGGAAGTCAGGTTGGCAGGGACCTCAGGGGCTCACATCTAGTCCCAGGACCAGCCCTGTCTAAACCAACTCCAAGGCTTTGTCCAAGCTGACCTTAAAACCTTCCAGGGATGGAGACTCCACAGCCTTAGAAGAGCCCGCTCCAGTGCTGAACCACCCTCAGACACACAGTTCTTCCTAAATATCCAACCTAAACTCCACTTGTTGCTACAAGTTTAAGGTTGTTCCTTCTTGTCCTGCCCACTGCAGCCACAGAGAAGAATCTATCTCCATCTTCCTTCCCACCCTCCATGCATTTGTCTCCTATATCTAAACCATTGTGTTTATATCAGGATAGAAAAGGGAAATGGAAATGCTTTTAGGCAGTGATGCAAGGAGGTCAGCCTACTTGTCTTTAGCATTAGGGAGTCTTTCTTTATCTCATAACACCAGTTTCGTGCTGACACATGATAGTAAGACACATGTTAGTTAGGGTTACAGGGCAACACCATTGAAAAATACACCCACTTCTCAAATGCACTGAGATAGCTGGGAGGAGCTACAGCAGGTAGGAAGATGAAGGCAGGACAAAGGAGGCAGAAATGGCAATGCTCATCTTGGCCAGAGGTTTCTATAAACTGGGTTTAAAATCCAAGCAGGGCATTGGAGCCACCCAAGTCTACACCCAGCCAAGCCAGACCTGTGCCTTGCAGGAGCCATGCTTGGCACATCTCATGCTGTTGTTCCCCTCTACAGGATAAGCTCCAGAGCCAACACCCGTCTCCCATCCATTGTGGGTGTGGATCATCATGGCAGCAGCCAGGACAGCAGGAGATACAACAGCCACCACCATCGGGATTTAACTCTGCTCCACTCAAGAATCACAAGACTCCTGGAGCTGGGGCTTTTAGAGCAAGGGAAAGACTAGCAACACAATCTTGAGAGTCAACAACAGTGGAATCAAGGTAAGGAGAGCAAAACACTACCCAAGTCCCCCAGCCATGCCAGGGTTCGGAGCAAAAATCCCCCAAGAAATGTGGGATTCTTCAAAGGCCTTTGTCTGAGGCTGAAAAGTGACTAAGTTTCAGTGACCACAAAAGTTTAAATTGTGTCAGGCGGTTGTATGACAGGAAGGCAGCAATGTGTTGTACAATCAAGAACTTATCGGAAGTTTCCCAAACTACAAGTCAGCCTGAATCAAGGGGCACAGCACTTTCCAGGCCCTGTATATCCCTGCTATATAAAGCCTGAGGGCTGCTGCTAGTGATGGGGGAAGGAATAAAGAAGAGATCATTTTCTTTTTCACCAAAAAATAAAACAATCCCAAATAGTTAAATGTTTCTGTCTCCTTTTTTCTTTGCTTGGTTTGATTGCGGTTCATTAAGCTGCTCCATAGCCAAACAGAATTAATTCCCCGTGAAACACTGGATTAAAAAATCATTACTTTTATTATTACTCAACATTAGTCACTTCTTTCGTAGCAACTGCTTAAGAAGTCCACCCTATTCAGCCAGATTTTCTATTCTTTTCCTTCATTGCCCTCAATGCCCTTCCATCCCTAACTCCAGCATTTTTGGTTATACAAGAAGCCATTCATAACTGTCTAATCCCCTTCATCCTCTTAACCGCATCCATCCACCCTCTTCCAAATGCTCTCCTGTCCGCTGCAAACTCTCAGGAGATTTTTCAGGTTCTCATCTCAAATATTAACCCTGCTGACTGCTCTCAGAGTCGGGACCATTTTCTTTCATTCACAGACCTGATTTTAATGTACTGCAGTGAATGAAGGGCACACAGATTGAAGAAATACATGCCAGGCTCCAGGACCCCAAAGAGATGCTCTGAGCCATTTCAGAGTTAATCGGGTATCTCAATTCTGGGAAGTCTCTTCGTGGCCCGTGTCTTTCATTTCCGTGGTGAAGAAAATGTGTTTGTGTTTGATAAAAAGAAAGGTCTGCTGTTTTCCTGTGGGGAAGGTGTGATAAAAGCTTCTTCTTAAGGGCAGGACAGGCAGTCTCCCTGGGCCAAAAATCTCAGGAAAAGATTATAGTAGACCGTCACATTTTGATGGGAGAAAGGACAGTGGAGAGAAGTGGAAGGAAAAACCTGCCGGTGTTTTGTCTCCTCTTTGGTTTTCAGCCCCGCTAATGCTTTCTGCAGTAGGAGGTGGAGGGGACATCAGCACGAGCACACTCTTCCCCTCGCAATGAGCTGCAAGGGGGTTAAACGAGGAGTCGTCTTCCCCGTCTACCACCACAAGATCAGAGCTACAAGTCTACTCTAGAAACACGTCTGCTCTTCTTAAATACCGCCCATCCCAATGCCTGCTTTTCTTACACGCTGCCCAGCCCGATGCCCCGCCACACTGGTGGCCCCACGGGGGAAGAGGCACCTCAGAAGAGCCCCTTTCCAAGAGGAGATAAAAGAGGGTGGCCTTACCCTTGCCGCACGACAACACAGAAAGCAGAAGTACAGCAAGCACCATCGCCATCTTCTCTGCTTGGCCCTGCCCCATCTTCCGGTATCTAAAAGTAGTGTAGAAGTTACCTGCCCTTTGAGCTGCTGGAAAGTTTTGGGCAAAAGAGAAATAATTCAAAGGCAAGAAAAGAGTCTTTGGTGCGGACGTGCACAAATGTGGGTTTTGCAGACTGCTAGAGGCAGATGGTGGGGGGGGGCACTTCCCCTTTGGGTCCAGCATGAGTTAGATGTCACAAGCCGTGCTGCGGTGTCTCAAGAAGTTGTTAAAGAAAATGTTCCTTTTTTGACAACGAAAGAGAAGATGGAGAGAGGATTTAATAGCAGCTGTCAGAGGGTGGAGCTGGACTGTTCTCAGTGGTGGCAGACAGGGCCTAAGCATGGTGGGGAAAGGGTACAATTTACCAGGACCCCAAGATCCGGGGGTGGCGGCCCTCCCTGGATCTCCAGGCCCTGGTAAAGTATACCCTTCCCTGCCACCATGCTTGGGCCATGGCAGCAAGGAAAGTTTAGGTTAGGTGTTAGCAAAAATTTTCTCACCAGGAGGGTAGTAAAGCACTGGAGCAGGTTACCCAGAGAGGTGTTATAAGCTCCATCCTTGGTGGTTTTCAAGACCAGACCCAACAAAGCCTGGGATGGTGTAGTTGGGGCTGGTCCTGCTTGGAGCAGGGGCTTGGACTAGATGTGAGGGACTTCGGCACCAAAGACTCTTTTCTTGCCTTTGGATTATTTCTCTTTTGCCCAAACCTTTGCAGCAGCTCAAAGGGCAGGTCACTTCGGGAAATGGTGAACGTCTTCTAACGCTACTTTTAGATACTGGAAGATGGGGCAGGACCACAGGGCCCTCGTTTTCTATGATTCTATGATTTGATTCTCCAAAAAGCATGGACTGACCTTTGGAGTCTCTCTCTGACTTTCACAACAGATTTAATGGATCTCAATCCCTCTGCCCTGCACAAGAGGCCAACTTGTAACAAATCAGTCATTGAAAACTGCCTTGTTTCCTCAGCCAGCTCATCCAGTGGTCCAAGCCAGGGAAACTCAACAGGTGCTATCACGGATCTCCTTGCATTCCTCTCCATCCCCTCTGCTTTTCTGGGAAAGGGTGGGGGACGACTCTGATATATACAGCCATTCTGCAGTATTGAACTGACTACAAGTTCCTCTTCTGAATTATCACCTCCACCCTCCACCCAGCCATCTCCTTTCTATTCCTTGGTGCCTTTGTGAGTCTATCCTTGCATTTGCAAAATGAGTTTGGAAGCCAGAGACTCCCCGACCTGCCCAGAAAATCCATTCCCCTCCCTGCTCTGAATTCACTAGGTCCTTGCGTGGCGATGGCGGTGCTGGATGGGTGAGCAGTCTGGGGCAGGTACGGACTCCCCCCCTCGTCCTGCAGCCGCTCTCCTCCAGCCCAGTCCCAGTGCGGGGCTGTTCTACCTGCCTTGCCTCTTCCCACGGCATCGTGACACGCTGCCCCACTGCCTCCAACTAGGCTTAAGCATGTTTAACACCAGCCCCAGGCTCGGGTTGCTTCCCGGCTGAGACTGTGCTCCTGTCTAGGGGGCCTTGGGGCCTGTTCTGGTGAGAGGCACAGGACGGAGCCAATGCTATCTTCTCCTGCCTCAGCATGTCAAATGACACCACAAGCCCCACACACATGGACAGCCGGTGACAAGTGACCGCTAATATTTTCCCCTCCACTGTGGCTTCTGGAAGCTGCATTCTGCGACAAGTACAGGGTCTGAGATGCAGCAGAGGCATGAAACAAAAGGGAACCGGCCTCTCCTGCTGAGCACTGACTCAGTTCCCCAGATGTTTCTGCTTGTTGTCTGCAAAATCCAGCCCCATTCAAGTCATGCTGGGGAACTGCACTGCTGGATGAGATGGTCAGGGTCCCAGGTCCCCCCAGCCTGCATAAAAGGGGTACTTTCCTCCTTTCTCCTGCCCCAACCCTCATTCTGCCCAGCTAGAGTTGATTGCATTTGGCTGTCAGCTCCAGTGGGTTTTGGAGCAAGACTTTTAAGGCACAAGGGACTGAAACACCTTTTTCCCATCCCAGCCCCCAGGCTCAGCACGGGGTCTGCACCACTTTCAAGCCACATGAGTTATTTGGGCCCATCAGAACAGGAGATCCAGCCTCAATTGTTATGACAGTCAAAGAAAAACCAGCTACCACCTACCAGCTACCAGCTCGACTCATCCAAAAAGGGAGCTTTATTTGTAAGGGCAGTGGGCTTCCTTTGCATTGCCATACAAGAAAAGTTTGCCTTATGGCTACACACCTGTCAATGTGTTGGGCTAGATCTTCAATTAGCATAGAGCCATTCACTTCAGGAGAGTTATCCTATCAGCTAGCAACTGCCGATCTGTGATGTGCGTGCAAACACACCCCTCCTCTGCCCAAACACCCTTTGTGCAGCAAGCAGAGATGGTCCTTGGTCTGATCTCTCTGTTACTGGTCCCCATGTATCCCTCCCAAGTGCAACTGGAGCAGAGCCTTCTAATCTGAGTGAAATCCCCCTCTCCCCCTGGCCACACATGTTTGTGAGCAGCCCTGTTATCTTCCTGCAGCAGGTGCACAGGTTCCCCAGCTGGCATCCAGGAGGGGAGAAGGAGCTGAAAACTTTCCAGTGATCCAGCAAGTCCTCCAGCCATTTCTATCAACCTCTGGATTGAGTCAGAGTCCTTTTTCCTTTAACTGATCTGTCCCTGTATGGGACCTAAGTGCCCCCATGGATTTAACTTTCCATGCAAAAAAATGGGTTGATTGTGCCATGGGGGAAATGCACACATGGGGTCAAATCTGCAGCTGGCATGTGGACGGCACAGGATGGCAGCAGTGGGGGCCTTCTCTCCCCATAATGCCACAACTTTTTAGTGCCCATAGTGGCGCAAGGTTTTTTTTTCCCCCTTCCCTCTGGGGAAGAAGCATTGCTCACCCTCTCCTTTTCCTCTTGTCCACTCCCCCAGGCAGCTGCACTCCAGGTCTGGCCCCTTGGCCAGGGATCCAGGTCTCTGGGACAAGCAGCACTCAGCCATGGGGTGTTATCCCGTGCTCCCACCACCCCCAGGGCTCCATGTGCTGGGAACCCCCCATCACCTCCACGTGGGCAGTTGAGATCAAGGCTGGGTTGAGTCTCCTCTTCTTGACAGTCTGGCTGAGAAGCAAAGTGGGACAAATGTTACATACTCCACCAGCAGGATGGGAACCCCCCTGCTTTTTCACCACAGGCTGTCCCCTGGCCTTTCTGCCTCTCGATCCCCATGCATCACCTCCATGGGGCCCAGCAGCCTCTCCAGTGGAGGGGAGCATACTCTACCAGGACTGCAAAGGGCTGAGGACCTTGCTCTCTGAA
>NW_005842911.1:73972-89026 GCF_000455745.1 Alligator sinensis | reverse complement strand
GGCCTGGATTTTTAGAGAGATTTCAGTACCTCAAGATGTAGACAGATGCCCAGTAGGTCTTCTAGCACCAGGCACTGGCTCTTCTGAGCCCCTCATCCTCTTACCTATGTGCTCAGACACTCCAACCTCTTTGACATCCAGGTCCATAGGGTCTAACTGTCTGAGCTTTCAAGGGTGGATGAAGCAAGCTGTGGGCATAGCAGATAAATTGGTGCATCACGCTTAGATAGAAATGCAATAGAAGGAGGAGCTTGATGTACACCTGGTATGTCTGATATACGAGGTGCTTTTATGCCCTCTGGATTCTGTAAAATAACATGCCATTATATGTGTACATGCACATATGCATGTCAAGCTTGCATTTCTGTCACCACTTGATCTCAACACACTGCCAGATGAATTGTATACCAGATCCCTGTGTTGCAGCATCTTCCCCTGACACACAGACACGCCGTGGGTGCGATACAGTCGGTGTGAAACAACTCCCTGTCTCCATCCTCAAGCTGGATGGGCCAGGACAACACCTCTCCTTCCCTTGGGTAGGGAAGGGAGGACAGCAAAGGAGTCCTGTATGGACTCACCGAGTTTCTTCTGCAGCAAGTCTCATCCGTTCCATCATAGATGGTCATGTGCTACTCTTCTGGCTGGCCACGGAGCTGTAAAGAAATGGAGCAGAGCAGTTTGTACAAGCCCCGTTGCATCCTGCGCCCCTCAGGTGACACTCACCCCCATGTGATAGGCATGGGCAAAGCACAGTTAAATATAAACAGCAGGGGAGGTTTCCACCTCGCTTATAATTTACCAATTTTCAGGTCCCTGGCAATGGAAGCAAACAGCAGATCCCAGCTCAGCCGGAGATAAAGTCAAAAGGAACAACAATTGAAAACAAACCATTTGGGGGCAGTTAAACTGTTTGGCTTTGACATGATCCAAATGCCTTGATTTAACCTTGAACTTTTCACTTCTATTTAACTGAAACAAAAGGAAACCCAAATAAAAGGAAAGGCAGAAGCAACCATCAAAAGAAATTTCATTTCAGGCTGGATGCAATATTTAGTTTGATCCCAAAATATCAGGTCATTTTCAGGGTTTCATTTTTGCTGCTTAATTAATAAAAAAAAAAATGATGTGATGGGCTAGCTGTTGTGATTTGGCCCAGGGGTTTTGAAAGGGTAAAAGGTGATTGGAGGGCTTGGGATTCCCTTTCCTCACCAATCAGGACTCAGAGACTCACCCTCTGTGTCCCCTGATTGGCCCCTTGGGTCATCCGGAAGGGGATAAAAGGGGCAGCATGGCTGATTTGGAGGAGACCTGCAAGGGATGACTAGGAAAGAGTTTCAAAGAGCTGGGCCAGTGGGGTAGGAGCAGATGCCTCAGAGGACCCTGAAGGAGCAGGACCCATGGGCACGCAGCACGGCCGGCAGGAGAGGGTCCCTGCTGGGCTCCAGGATCCCCAGCAAGAGGCTGCAGTCGGCAGGAGAGGTTCCCCACCTGGCTCCAGCAGAAAGCTGTGCAGTGACCTGAGAGGCTCCCAGCTCCACTTCCAGTTTCTCCAGTAAGAGGTAGGGTGGCTCGACATGAGGTAGAAGCTTCCAGACGGTCAGCAGCCCCAGCAGCCCAGCCTAGGCCCAGCAGTGGTGGCTGTGTGGTAAAGTTTCTGCCTACCATGTGGGGATCTTAGTTCAACTTTGGGCTGGGTTCAGAGGGATGAGTGAAGCAACAAGGTAGAAACCCTTGTTGGAGTGGAGGGGGGTCTTTGTGCTTTCCCCCTCCAGGTACCTATGCCCGATATCTCTTGTTATTTGGTGGTTTGTATCTTATGCATTTTATATTTTGTCAGTCAGTATCGTTTATTGTGTTGTTTGTGATTTTATAGTTTGTTAAACCTGCCTTTGGCTAACTAGACGAATATGTCTACGAATGTGAATGCCTAACCTTTATTGAATCCCATCCCCTTGGGGTATTGTAGCGTCCCCTATGCCCCCTGGTCTATATATGTTAGGTTCCCACCGCTGTTCCTCTCATTAAAAGGTGTATGGTTAAGTCCCCATTGGTGATCTAGGGAAGGAGGGTCCCTACACCTCCCACAGCGCTCATGCACCTGCTCTAATCCCTTTGATTGGAGAGGGGATATGTCTTGGAGTACCGCCTGGGTTACATTAACTGGATATAAATTTGGTCTGAACCTGGTGTCGGGGTGAAGAGCCAAAAAGTCTTGTTCCTGCTTTCCTCAAACTCTTCATTTGTCTTTGCACCCAGAATTATTCACCGAACTTGCCCTGCCTTTGTGAATGGTTGCTACAACGCTGCACTTTTCCATGGATCAGACAGTTCTCTGAACTTGCAGGGTTGTTGGTTGTAGCTGTGTTGGCCTAAGGACATAGGCTTGCAAGGTTCTTTGGGTAGAAATGATATCTTTTATGGCACATTGCAACCTGCCTATTACCTAACACCCCAGCTTCTTTTCTACCTTGGAGATCTCCGAACAGCAGCAGTCTCCCAATGCATGAGGAAGGGTGTTTGCGCCCGAAAGCTTGCAAAGAACTTTTCCCCAATTATTTAGTTGGTCTAATAAAAGATATCACATCTGTCCAAAGGACCTTGCCTGCCCAGTTCTCTGAAGATATTTACCCAGCTCTACCTACCAGGTATGTCCTCATGGTTCCTTAATCTCATGGTTAAAACATTCATGCTCAGTGCATCTCCAGTATCTCAGAGAGCGGGTGCCTTGATGCTGGACATCAGAACAGGGACCAAGTGGACCAAATCCTGCCACTGCTATGCTTGCCCACTATAACAGGGCTGTGTAGGTGTAGAAATGCCCCATCCCTGGCTCTGGCTCTGGTTATATTTGCCACATTCATTCCATGGGCAAAACTCAACATAGGCTTGAGTCTAGACTGTTTGAACAGGGCAGAGACTGGCCAGGAGGATTAAAGAAGCACACTTTGGCATCTCAGTTATTTCACATTGGTCTAGAAAAGGGAAAATGAGCAGGAGAGTCCATGTGGCAGGAATGAGTGAAGAGAAATCAGATCCCAGAGGGGCCAGGTCATTGGGGTGACCAATGCTTTCTCCTAGTGAGAGAGTTTTCCTAATATCCAGCTACTACCCAAACCTGAGCCCTTAATAGCAGAAACCCCAGAGAGAGTCTCCACCTTCTCTTCAGGGGATAGCTCCACAATACAACATAAATAAGGTCATCTGTTGCAAACGGCTTGATCTCTCTCATTACCTTTCTCCCTGCTGGGAGGATGGTAAAAGGAAGGAGATGCATTTTTTTCTTTCTGTTTCTTTGCTGCTATGTGTGCCTAGCTGCATTAGCACAGAAAGACAGGGTAGAGTTGCACCTTATAGACTAACCAAAGCAGATACATAGCACAAGCTTTCATGCACTGAAGTGTAAGTTGTCAGACGCTCATGAAGTGAGCTTCAGCTCACAAAAGCTTGTGGTTTAGATATATGTGAATGTATATATGTGCATGTAGATAGATACCTATACTCTCTCTCTCACAAAGCAAAGAGGTGCAGTTCTACCCTGCCTTCTGCTTGACTTCAGACTAACACAGCTAAATACGTCTCTTAGCACAGGAAACCAGTGGCCTCTTAGCACGCCACTTTGACCCTGCTGACTGCAGGCAGGCAAGGAAAGTGGTGTGTGTGCTTGGGTTGTGAGGTGCTTTGACCGTGAAAGCTTGCACTTGGCCCCTAGATGCAGTCCCCTGGATGGTCTGCTTGGTGGTGCCTGCCTAGCCAAGGTCCCCCCAGCTCCTTTAGACTTCCCAGCCACTAGGAACCATTTCATTCAAGCCTGGTGTTCAGTTGAAAATGGGTTTGTTTAGCCAAAATTAAAATCCTTTATAACCAGTATCTGCTTCCTACATGAAGGGTGGGGGTGGAGAACGAGGAGGAGGGGTGAAGAAAAGATTTGCCAGAAAAGAAGCCTTCAAGCCGGTCCCTAGTTCTTGCTTATGTGGCAACCCCATCCCCACTCCGCCAGCCTGAGGGGCTGCAAAGCCAGGGCCAGGGCAACTTCTCCTGCACAAGTGGCTTGACTTGTGAGGAGAAGCTGAAGGACCTGGGCTGATTTAGTCTGCAGAAGAGATGACTATGGGGGGATTAAATAACAGCCTTCAGCTCCCTGCAGGGGGGTTGCAAAGAGGATGGAGCTGGGCTGTTCTCAGTGGTGACAGATGACAGAAGAAGGAGCAATGAGCTCCAGCTGCAGCAAGGGAATTTTAGGTTAGATGTTAGGAAAATCTTTCTCATTAGGAGAGTGGTGTAGCACTGGAACGAGTTACTGAGCGAGGTGGAGGTTTTTAAGGCCCAGCTTGACAAAGCCCTGGCTGGGATGATGTAGTTGGGACTGATCCTGCTTGGAGCAGGGATTGGACTAGATGTGACCTCCTGAGGTCCCTTCCAGCCCTCATTTTCTCTGATTCTAAATGTGACTAAGAGCCAGGTCCCAGGAGAACTGCACCTTTCAGCACCTTTGCTTCCAGGCTCAGAAACTGCCAAGCTGAGCACTGAAAATGTAACAGAGATGTCTGACCCCAGTGGGGATCCAGTTTCCATGAGAGGGTGCATGTGGGTGGCAGGACAAGATTTATGGCTTCTCCAAACTAGCTGATTTCATCTCCAATCCAGGAAATGCCCCAGCCTTAGGAAAGCCTGGGCCAGGGGCTCCCTGCACTGTATGCTCTGTCCACACACTCCGGCAGTTCATGTGTTACATTTCTAAAGGAAATAAACCCTCACTTTGGTCTGCTAAGGGATACTTTACCTGCGGCTGAGGAGCTGCACACTGTTTTGACATGCATGGTGGCCGTGCCCCAGCTGGCTGCATTGCTGGCGTTGCAGTGGTAAAGGTGTCCTTGCTGCCCTCAGTGATCTCCAGTGGCAGCTGGGATTGACGTCCCTGGAGCTGTTGGTCCTCTTTGGCTGGGCTGGAAAATGCACCTTGGGACCAGCTGCAGGTGACTCTGTCGGCAACAGCACCTGGCAGGACAGGGTCACGTTGCACTGTCCAAACTCCGGGTGAGCAGAGAGTGCTTTGAGGTTGGGCTGTCAGACTCGGTCTGCAAGGAGAAGTGCTGGTGAGAGGGGCTGAGGGTGGCAGGTGCCTCCAAGGGAGGGAGACTGGGGCAAAGCAGGGCCCAGCTGCTCACCAAACACAGACACATGGAAGCAGGTGGCAACATGACCCGCCTGACTCTTTGTGGGTACTCCTGTTTGCATCCAAACACCAGCTCTTCAGCGAGGCGAAACAATATTTCTCCAGCAAAGTCCTTGGAGAGCAGCGGAGGACCTAGCCCTTCTTATTCCTGCCTTGGGAGGGACAGGGGGATTTCAAGGGACACATTGCACAGGCTCTCAGGCTTTGCCTTAGCCATGTGTACAAAGGCCCCTGTCCATACTCACTATAGACATCCAGCTGGATCATCACAGTGATCTCCAAGCCTTCTTGGTCTTCCACAGTTATCTTGTATTTGCTGCTGTCTGGCTTCTGAAGCTTCGTGACATGCAGAGTGCCGTCCTCAAACAAATCCGTCTTCTTTTCAAAATACTTATTACAGAAATTATTTTGCTGTCCTTCTTTGTCAGGATCTGTTGGGTGTGGTTGTAAAACCGTTTGATTTGCTGGTATCCCTCCAGGTTGACCTTCCCGGGTCCTAAATCCACAGTGCCATTAATAATCCCATTCATGAGCTGTGTCTCCTCTTGAGTTGTGGATACGCCCAAAGATCAGAGCTGCAGCAGGGAGCTCTTGGTAACTATGCTAATGATGGGCAAAGATGCTGTTGTCACCCTTCTCTTTCCCTCTGGGATTTTGCAGAGTTTTTTAGGGGGTTTTCTGTTTGTTTGGGGGTTTTTTTGCGGGGGAGGTTAGTTTTGTTGTTGTGTTTTTTTGTTTTTTTTCTTTTTAATAAGGTGCTTGAAATATGGGAACTGTTTTCTACCCATCAGAGGGGAGAGGGGCTGGAATAGGAGCAGGGAGACCTTTCATTCACAGCCCTGATTTTAATCTACTGCAGTGAATGAAGGACACAAATTGAGGAAATACGTGCCAGTGTCCAGGACCCCAAAGAGATACTCTGAGGTGTTTCAGAGTTAATCGGGTATCTCAGGTCTGGGAAGTCTCTTCATAGCCCTTATCTTTCATCTCTGTGCTGAAGAAAAAATGCTTTTTTTTGTTTTTATAAAAAGAAAAGTAGAAGTCTGCTCTTTTCCTGCAGGGAGAGTGTGAGAAATGCTTCCTCTCAAGGGCAGAGCAGGCAGCTTCCTGGGGCACCAAATCTTAGCAAAAGGTTTTAGCAGAATGTCTCATTTTGATGGGCCAAGGGAGGATAGAGGGGAAAATCTGCCTGTGTTTGGTCTCCTCCTTGGTTTTTAGCCCCTCTAGTGCTTTCTGCAGTAGGAGGTGGAGGGGGCATCAGCATGAGTCCACTCTTCCCCTCGCAATGAGCTGCAAGGGGGTTAAAGGAGGAGTCGTCTTCTCCGTCCACCACCGCAAGATCAGAGCTACAAGTCTATTCTAGACACATTTTCATTTCTCTTAAACACTGCCCGGCCCAGTGCCCCTCCACACTGCTGGCCCCATGGGGGAAGAAGCACCCCAGAAGAGCCTCTTTCCAAGAGGACATGGGAAAGGGTGGCCTTACCCTTGCTGCACAACAACTTGGAAAGCAGAAGAAAAATAAGCACCACCGCAGAAGGATAATCTTCCTCCCCTGCTTGGTCCTGCCCCATCTTCCGGTATCTAAAAGTAGTGTAGAAGACGTTCACCACTCCCTGAAGTTACCTGCCCTTTGAGCTGCTGCAAAGGTTTGGGCAAAAAGTAATAATCCAAAGGCAAGAAAAGAGTCTTTGGTGCGGACGTGCACAGACGTGGGTTTTGCAGACTGTTAGAGGCAGATGGTGGGGGGGCACTTCCCCTCTGGGTCCAGCATGCATCAGGTGTCACAAGCTGTGCTGCAGTGCTTCAAGAAGTTGTTAAAGAAGAAAGAATGCTCCTTTTCAATTATGAAACTGGGCCAAAAGGAGTCTCATGAGGTTCAACAAGGACAAGTGCAAAGTCCTGCACTTAGGTCAGAACAACCCCATGCACCAGGACAGGCTGGGGGCTGACTGGCTGGGCAGCTCCGCAGAAAAGGACCCGGGCGTCACAGTGGACAAGGAACTGAATAGGAGCCAACAGTGTGACTTTATTGCCAAGAAGGCTAATGGCATCCCACTGTACTGGTAGGACTATTGCCAGCAGATTGAGGGCAGTGATTCTTCCCCTCTATTCAGCACTGGGGAGGCTGCATCTGGAGTCCTCTATCCAGTTTTGGGCCCCCACTACAGAAAGGATGTGGACAAATTTGAGAGAACCCAGTGGAGGGCAACAAAAATGGTTCAGGGGCTGGGGGACAGGACTTGTGAGGAGAAGCTGAGGGAACCGGGCTTATTTAATCTGGGAAAAGAAGACTCGGCAGGGATTAAATAGCAGCCTCAACTCCCTGCAGAGGGTTGCAAACAGGATGGATCTGGACTGTTCTCAGCAGTGGCAGATGACAGAGCAAGGAGCAATGGGCTCAAGTTGCAGCAAGGGAAGTTTAGGTTAGGAGTTGGGAAGAATTTTCTCACAAGGAAGGCAGTGAAGCACTGGAACAGGTTACCCAGAGAGGTGGTGGAGTCTCCATCCTTGGAGGTTTTAAAGGCCCAGCTTGACAAAGCCTTGGCTGGGATGATGTACTTGGGGCTGGTCCTGCTTTGAGCAGGGGGTCAGACTAGATGTGACTTCCTGTGGTCCCTTCCCACCCTCATTTTCTATGATTTGATTCTCTAAAACAGGTGGAGTGACCTTTGGCATCTCTGTCTTTCATGACAGATTTAATGGATCTCAGTCCCTCTGCCCTGCACAAGAGGCCAATTTGTTACCAAACCAGCTGGTGGGTACAGTCATTGAAAACTGGCTTGTTTCCTCAGCTGGCTCATCCAGTGGTCCAAACTGAGGAAACTCCACAGGTGCTAACACCGATCTCCTTGTATCTCTCTCCCTCCTCTGCGTGTCAGAGAGGTGTGGGGAAGGGCTCTGATATTTTCATTCCTCAGTATTAAATTGCCAACAAGTTCCTCCTGTGATTTTCACACCCCACCCCCGCGGACATCTCCTTCCTGTTCTTTGGTGCTGTTTTGAGTCTGCCTTTGCATTTGCAAAATGAGTCTAGCCAGGGATTTTCCCACCTGCCCAGAAAGTCCATTCCTCTTGTGGCAGAAAGCCACCTTTGTTTCTCCCCCAAAAACTCTGCTGTGTGACAGTTGTGATTAGGATGGGCCCAGCAGAGGATACATACCTTTACCCTATCTCTTTGGGTAACCTGAGCTTGATACATTCCTGAGGGAGGGGGGAAATCTGCTTCCTCTGCCTACGACTGGCATCACATACCTGGGTGAGGGGCTTCCTTCCCAGTGGGCTAGAGTCTGCCCGGCAACTAGTGATGTATTTCAAATTGGTTGGCTGACAGCCAACAGGTGCTGACCTCCATTGGACCAGGTAAATGAGGTCACAAGGGCTATATAAGTTAAGGACTGCCCAGGAAAGCAGGGCAGCAGCCATGAGGGATACTCAGAAACAAAGAAACTGGCTCTCTCTCTCAAAACTCATGCTCAAGGAACTGCCTGCCTCCAGAGGGATTCTCCAACAGCCTCTGGATGATACTTGTGAGTCAGCTAACTGAGATCCAACTAGATATATAGCTTGCAGTAATCAGATGTGAGATCAAAGGCTACCCCAGCCACAGAAGTTTGATCTATGAGATTTCTGATATTGCTCTACCCTGTACCCTATTCTAACCCTACCCTCTGTAACCAATAAAGTTCTCCTTTGTACCTAGTGTGGGAGACTTATTGGGAGTGGGTCTAGATTATGCCTTGGGGTCCCCTTGGTTCAGCTGACTAAGGGAGACCACTACTTGTGCTTCTGACTGAAAGTTCTTGTATCGGGTAAAGTACCCATAGGACTATTAGGCTTGTGTTTCCCCAAGGACACAGGTCCCAGATAGTCCCTTCTCGGGGTGGTGGCAGCACATGTTACCCCCAGACTCTGTGGTGGGGCTCAAAAAGGGGTCTGCCAGGGTTTGGTTGCCCCTGGAGAGACACGTGGAGTCCGAAAGGTGGACGGGCGTGGTGAGGTGGGAGGCTCAATGCAGGAGCTCCCCCTACTGACCCGCCACACCCCTTCCTGCTCTGAATGCACTGGGTCCATGCATGGCAATGGCAGTGCTGGATAGGTGAGCAGCCTAAAGCAGGTATGGACGAGGGAGTAGAAAGCACCCTGTTCAAGTTTCAAAACCAAACCATGGGGGGTGGTACACAAACTAGATGGCAGGGAGCGAATCCAGGCTGATTTGGCCAGGCTGGGGAAATGGGCCAACAGAATAGGATGCAATTTAACAAGGACAAGTGTCATGTGTTGCACCTGGGGAGGATGAATCATCAACACTTCTGTAGCCTGAGAGGGACCACTCTACATAGCACAACTATGGAAAGGGGTCTCAGAGTCATAGTCAACTCCAAAAGGAACATGAGTTCCCCATGTGACGAGGTAATAAGTAAAGCTAACCGCACCCTTTCTTGCAGAAGTAGGTGCATCTCAAACAGGTCCAGGGAAGTGATACTTCCCCTATGTGGCATTGGTTAGGCTGGGACTGGTACTGTTCAATATCTTCATTAGTGACTTGGACGAGGGAGTAGAAACATGTAAACAAACTAAATGGCAGGGAGCAAATCCAGAGGCCTACAGAAAAAAACGTATGTGGACCGATTGGGAGACCTGAACCTCTTCAGCCTCCATAAGAGGAGGCTGAGAGGTGATCTCATGGCCACCTACAAACTCATTTGGGGGGGGGGGGGGGGCAGCAAGAAATAGGGGATACCGTGTTTACCAGGGTGCCTGTTGGGGTAACTAGAAATAATGGCCACAAGCTAGAAGATCAAATTCAGATTGGACATCAGGAAAAAATTCTTTACAGCGAGGGTTGCCAAAATATGGAATAAGCTTCTAAGGGAGGTGGTGCTGTCCCCTTCCTTGGAGGTGTTTAAAAGGAGATTGGACAGACACCTGGCTGGGGTCATCTGACTCCGGCACTCATTCCGGCTCAGGGCGGGGTCAGACTTGATGATCTAATAGGTCCCTTCCGACCCCAACATCTATGAAACTGTGGACTCCCCCCTCCTCCTGCAGCCACTCTCCTCCAGCCCAGTCCCAGTGTGGAGCTTTTCTACCTGCCTTGTCTCTTCCCACAGCATCGTCACATGTTGCCCCACTGCCTCCAACTAGGCTTAAGCATGTTTAACACCTGCCACAGGCTCGGGGTGCTTCCCGGCTGAGACTGTTCTCCTTTCTACGGGGCCTCAGGGTCCATTCTGGTGAGACGCACAGGGTGGAGTCAGTTCCCTCTTCTTCTGTCTCAGCTGCACCACATAAGCATGTCAGATGGCACCATGAGCTCCACACGTCAGCACCAGTGATAAGCAACTGCTAATATTTCCCCCCACACCATAGCCACTGGAAGCTGCATTCTGCAACAGGCAGAGGGTCTGAGATGCAGCAGAGAGGCATGAAACAAAAGGGGACCAGCCCCTCCTGCTGGATACTGACCCCTTCCAGCCCCAAGCGGTTCCCATCCATTGCAGGGACCATCTGCTGTTCGCACAGAGGAGAGGCGATTATGGACAAACCATTACAGACAATGTAGCTGCTTTCCTCCAGCCCATGGAGATGGGTCAATGCCCATGGCACCATGGGGCAAGGCTCCAGCAGGAGCTGAAAGCGCTGGTAGATGCTGGGGTCAGAGCAGGGGCTGTCAGGTGGGTTTCCATAGACTAGGAGCACAGGGAGCTCTCATTTCAGGTCTGTTGTGGATGCCATATTGCAACAAGCTTCAGTATTTTGTCCTCTGCCTCTTACTTCTGCTCATTGCCTGCAAAACACAGCCTCATTCAAGTCATGCTGGGGAACTGCCCTGCTGGAAGGGATGGTCAGGGTCCTTGGTTCCCCCCAGCCTGTATACAAGGGGGCCTTTCTTCCTCTATCCTGCTCCAGCTCATTCTGGAGTCGGGAGGGTTTGGCTGTCAGTTCCAGTGACTTTTGGAGCCAGACTTTAGGGCAAAGGGACTGAAATGCTTCCTCCCATCCCAGCCTTCAGGCTAAGTGCAAGGTATTTTCTGTTTTCAGGCTGCACTAGCCATTTGGGCCCCATCAGAAGAGAACCAGTCCCAGACTTTATCATGGACAAAGAAAAACCCTACAGGGAACTTTTTATTTGTAAGGGCAGTGGTCTTCCTTTCCATTACCATACAAGAGAAGTTTATCTTATGGCTACACACCTGTCAATGTGTTGGTCTAGATCTTCAATTAGGGTAGAGCCATTCACTTCAGGAGAGTTATCCCATCATACAGTGACTGCAGATCTGTGATGTGTGCAAACAAGCACACCCCTCCCCTGCCCAAACACCCTTTGTGCAGCAAGCAGAGATGGTCCTTGGATTGATCTCTCTCCTACTGGTCTTAACTAATCTGTCCCTGTATGGGCCCAGACTGCACCCCCACGGATTTAGCTTTCTAGGAAATCCAGTCCCTGAAAAAAAACTCATTCCCTCCCTCTCCTCTGTCAGCATTCATATCCGAGCCCTCACGCGGCTCCGGCCGTAGCAGACCTACACATTGGACTCTGGGGCCGTCTCCTGCATGTAGATGCTTCCCTGAAAGCACAGATAGCGATTCTCCTGGTTGCACTGGGTTCCCACAGCTGAGATGTGGGACAGAGTTGCTTGCCTAGTTGCCTTCAGGGGAGCTGCTCCTGAGATGTACGAGGACTGAGAGGATGCAGCCTCTGCATTGGTCCTGCTTCACTACCTTACAAACTATACGAAAATCAGTGAAGGCAAGGAAAAAGCAGCCGCCATTGCTTTATGCAAAGAACCTGCCCCTACTTTAGGCATCTGCAAAGGAGCATTGACTCAAGGAAGGTTGCTTTTTTAACACCATCCTTCCCTCCCAAACCTTTGCACACCCCCTGACGTAACCCTGTTCTGGTGAAAGTATTGGATGTTCTCTTCCAACTCTCTCCATGCATTTGTTTCACCAACGTTTGGCATGCCCCCCAAATGGCAAGAAGACCTGTGATGGAGGTATTGCACTTCTGACTGCTGGACTGGAAGGCTTCCATGTCTGGGGAGTTTTACACATTGGAAGAACTTGGGTCAAAGTCGGAGCCATGTCTCAGGTGGTGATCTGAGCAGATGAGCACCTTCTACTCTGCTTGGAGCTGGCTCCAAAATCCAAAGCAGTTAAAGATTGTAATGTTGTGGTGCACGCAGGCCACCAGCACTTGGGATAGGGAGGCATCGCTTTGGTGGAAGGAGAGCTGAGCTGGGAGTGTGCAAGGGTCTGCCGAAGGGTTCATTGACCTGTAAGAAAATCGATTCCTTTAAAGGAATCACAGGGTATTGCTCACCTCTTTCCCAGACTGTTGACATTTGCACAAAAGGCTGCAGAACAACAGGGCTGAGATCAGGGCCCCCATCCAAACCAGGCACAAGTGGGGAACAGCGAGGGCTGTGTTTGGAGGCTGGCTTGGCCTGGTGCTCACGTGGAGTCCCAGGACTAGGCTTTGGGGGCAGCAGCCCTCTTCCCCAGCCCAGGCGCCATCCCTGCAGTAGGGCTGAACTGCACCTCAGGGGCAATGCACATGTGGGGTCAAATCCGCAGCTGACATGTGGACAGCACAGGATAACAGCTCACCCCATAGAGCTGCAACTTATTTGCTCCCGTAGTGGCAAGGGTTTGGGTTTTTTTTCCTTTCCCTCTGGGGAGGAAACATTGCTCACCCTCTCCTTTTCCTCCTGTCCCCACCCTGGGGAGCTGGATCCCAGGTCTGGCCCCTTTGCCAGGGACCCAGGTCTCCGGGACAAGCAGCATTCAGCCATGGAGTGTTATCCCCTGCTTCCACCCCCACCCCCCCCAGGGCTTCATGTGCTGGGAACCCCCCATCACCTCCATATAGATGGTCGAGGTCAAGGCTGGGTTGAGTTTCCTCTTCTTGACAGAGTCTGGCTGAGAAGCAAAGCAGGACAGGTGGTTACATACTCCACCAGCAGGATGGGAACCCCCAGGCTTTTCTGCCTTTCGATTCCCATGCATCACCCCTACAAGGTCCAGCATCCTCTAAAGGGGAGCGGGTGGTGGACTCTACCAGGACTGCAAAGGGCTGAGGACCTTGCTCCCTGCAGCTCCCCTGAAGTTAGCTGGGCAAGGGCTGTGTCCCGCATCTCAGCCATGGGGAACCCAGTGCAACCTGGATTTTCAGAGCAATTTCAGTACTTCAGGATGCAGACAGATGCCCAGTGGGTCTTCTAGTGCCAGGCACTGGCTCTTATGAACCCCTCATCCTCTTACCTACATGGTCAGGCACTCCAACCCCTTTGACAACCAGGCCCATGGAGTCAAACTGCTGTCGTTGCCTTTGCATATCCCCCTCACCATGCAAATCTCCCCCTATTTCTCTGCCCCACTTCAGTTTCCATGAATGACTTTGCAGCAGCCTAAGTGTTGCAAAACCCACTTGGCAGTTTGCCCTCCAAAGTTTAGCAGCCCAGGTTGGGATGAAGCCACTTGGGATGAAGACCCAAGACATGCCATTGTCATGGCCCACCCAGATGCTGCTAATTATCCCTGGAAAGACTCACCTGTGCATGGGGCTGGATGGTGCTGTACAGGGTGCAGCCTATTTCTCTAGGAGCCCGGGTGTTTGGCTTCTTTGGAAAAAAAGAGACAAGCTCAATCAGTGGAGGGCCAATGCTCACGCAGGGGTAAATCAGCTGGTGTAACTTCACACGGCTTCGCTGACCTGGAGAGTCGGAGGGGCTCGTCCTTTCCACTCTGAGCCCAAATCTGAAGCCGCTTTGTATAAATCTGAAGTTCAGGTCTGAAAGGATGGGGTGAGCCAGGCTGGAAAGAAATCTGGGCACTTACCTGTCCCTTGGCAAGGACCTCTGAATAGATGGTGTTTCCAATCATGCTGCCCTGTGCATTCCCATCCTGTTTAAGAGAAAATAACCATCCAGGGGGTGAAAATAGCAAGGGTCAGTGATGAGGGATGATGTTTCTTTTCTCTCTTTATGAAACGACAACACTGGGCTAACTATTGAGCAAACAGAAATTCAGCAGGTTCTGATCCAAAGGCAAGTGAGATCAGTAGGAATCAGTCCATGGGTTTGAACTGGCTTCGGCTCAGGTTCCTAGAAGATGCTGGCTCCAGAGTAATTCAGATAAGTGCAACGAGACACAAAGGAGACAAAACCTGGCAGGGGAAAGCACTTCACAGCTGCTGTAATGAGATGAGAATGGCTCCTAGAGGGCAGCAATGGCTCACGGAGCCAGTGGAAACAGCAGTGCTGCAGCCAGGACATGTCTATGAGCACATCCCACCTCTGAGCTAATGGGCATGGTATTCACCTTTTGCAGACAATTTTTTTTAGTCTGAGCTTTCAAGGATAGATGGAGCAAGCTGCGGGCATGGCAGATAAATTGGCATGCTGTACTTAGATAGAAATGTGATAGAAGTAGGGGCTTGACATGCACTAGGTATGTCGGATATTTGAGGTGCTTTTATGCCCTGTATTGATGTGATGTATATGTGAATTCTGTAACATAACGTGCCATTATATATGCACCTATGTGTTCATGTAGTCAGTGTGCTAGAGGCAATATCTTCTATTAGACCAACTAGTTGTTTTCTCTTTATTTGCAAGCTTCTGGGCACACATGCCCTTCCTCAGGCTTAGGGGAATGCAAAGATTATATGTGTACATGCACATATACTTGTCAAGCTCGCATTTCTGTCACCATTTGATCTCAACACACTGCCAAGTGAATTGTATACCAGATCCCTGCATGACAGCATCTTCCCTTGACACACAGACATACCCCGGATGCAACACAGTTGGTGTTCAGCAACTCACTGTCTCCATCCTCAAGCCAGATGGGATGGGACAACACCTCTCCTT
>NW_005842911.1:57447-73941 GCF_000455745.1 Alligator sinensis | reverse complement strand
GAGAGGAGAGCAAAGGGGTCCTCTATGGACTCACCAAATTTCTGCAGAAGCAAGTCTCATCCACTTCATCATAGATGGTGATGGGACGCTCTCCTGGCCGGCTGGAAGCTGTAAAGAAACAGAGCAAGGCAGTTTGAATAAGCCCCGTTGCATCCTGTGCTCCCCGGGTGATGCTCACCCCCATGTAATGGGCATAAACAAAACAGAGTTAAATAGAAATGGGTTTTTTTCCACTTCACTTATAATTTACCAATTTTCAGGTCCCTGGCAAGGGAAGAAAACAGCAGATCCCAGCTCCAGCCAGAGATAAAATCACAAGGAACAACACTTTAAAACAAACCATTTGGGGGCAGTCGAACGGTTTGCATTTGACGTGGTCCAAACGCTTTGCTTTTACCTTGAACGTTTCATTTCTATTTAATTGAAACAAGATGAAAATCAAATACAAAGAAATTTCATCTCGGGCCAGATGCAATATTTTGTTTGACCCCAAAATAGCAAGTCGGTTTCAGGGTTCCATGTCATTTTTGCTTAATTAAAAAAAAATTAACTGGATATAAATTTGCTTTGAAAACATGGTGTTGGGGTGAAAAGTCCAAACTTGTTTCTGTTTTTGTAAAACTCTTCGCTTTTCTTTGCACCCAGAATTATTCACCAGACTTGCCCTGCCTTCATGAACGATTTCCATAACCCGGCACTTTTCCATGGATGAGAGTTCTCTGAAGATATTTACCCAGGTTTATCCACCAGGTATGTACTCGTGGTTACTTAATCTCACCATTAAAATGTTCCACCTTATAGTTATGCTCAGTGCATCTCCAGTATCTCAGAGTGCAGGTGGACATCTGTACAGGGACCAAGTGGACCATATCCTGCCACTGCTATGCTTGCCCAGTATAACAAGGCTGTGTGGGTGTAGAAATGCCCCATCCCCAACTCTGTCTCTGGTTATATTTGCTGTATTCATTCCATGGGCAGGACTCAATATAGGGTGGAGTCTAGACTAATCAGGGAACAGACTGGCCAGGAGGATTCAGGGAGCACAGTTTGGCCTTTCAGTTATTCCATATTTGTCTACAAAGGGCAAAATGAGCAGGAGAATCAATGTGGCAGGAATGAATGAAAAGAAATCATCCCAGAGGGCCCAGGACATTGGGGTGGGTGGAAGGTGGGTGTGCAGCCATCTGCAGTCATGCTGCCCCACTGCCGTGGCCTCAAGGAGGCCCTTGTCCCAGAGAAGAGATTCCTCCTGAAGCCCTTACCTTGTTTTTTGCAACATCTACACAGGATGATGACACCAATGGCCAGGAACACCAGGCCACATGCTATAGCGCCGATAATCCAATAAAACAGCGATTGAAAAATATCTGTAGCAGATAGGGTGAAAAACCAAAGCATCACTAGCCTGCAGAGCCTCCAGGGCATTTCCAAAACCCTGTTGACTATCACACTTCCCATCCTATTGACAAAGGGTTTACAAAGGGTTAGCTGCTTCTCAATCAGCTGATTTGTGGTTATGACACCCAATATACCAATCCTGCTCAACCCCTTGTGCACAGAATTGAGGACTCAGGGCCCTAACTGCCATGAATTTAGCTTCAGGTATCCAGGTGTTAGTCATATTGGTCTACAGGCAAAAGGAATCAGAACTGGTGGCAGAGGTGATATCTTGTATTAGACCAACTAGATATTTGCAAACAAAAATGCCTTTATTTGCAAGCTTTTGGGCACAGGCATCCTTCTTCAGGAAAAGGAGAGTGCAAAGATAGTAAAATTTCTCCTAGGTGGAACTGAAAATTCATATTTTACAAGAAAGCTGAAGGTGTGTAGTAAGATCTCATAGTTGGAATAGTTCATTTTGTGCAGGTTAGGCTCAGATAAAAGTAGGAACAGTCTTTTTACCTCAAAGTTAGCTTAAAGTTTCTGGCTTTTTAAACAATCCTGTAGCTCAAAGGGTGCCCCCCCCCCCGCAATCTACTTCAGTTTATCACCTAATTGCATGACTCCAGGAACTGGGGATTTAATAATGACACTTCATATCATAAGACTCGTAATAAAATAATGAGAACTGACAGCACAAACTGTTGACTTAATACCTGCACTTGATGTGGCTTTTTCCTGCTTAGAACTAGGCCTGCTTGGAAATTTTTCATTGAAACCGTTACACTTAGAGGAAAAGTGCCAATGCTGATGAAGTTGTTTTTTAGGAAATGAAATGAAAGTGGAATGGTTCATTTGTGCTGGAACACAGGACAAGAGGAGGTTTCTGGGGCCACCAATCCCACTTCCCTGACAGCCTGGTCTGTCTGGAATGCAACATTTTGACATTACTTTTCATAATGAAATAGCATCTTTCTACATATAAAATATATTTTTTTAAGTTTAAGATGGTTGAAAATCAAATCAGATTAAAAGCATTCTGGAATTTCAGTCCTTTTCATTCTGCAATGAAAAGAAATGCAGAATTCCCCAGGGGAAGAATCTTAAAAAAATGTGGAATTTCTTTTACAATTCATTTTGCAGGAGCGCTACATATCAGAAGGAAATATTTTAAAATCGTCTCTTTCCAGCTTTTCTGTTCATCTTTTATTAATGCTTCATAATAATTTTAGGTGGGTGCTTAACATGAAAAGCGAGTTCTCCAAAATATTCTAGTACATAGTTTTGTTTGGGATTTTAATAGGAAAATGCTTTATGTTAGTGAGGAATTACATTTGTTTCAGAGATGCTTCCTATGTCCTTCATCACAGTGAGCAACATGTTACACCTGGAACAGGTGTACTGACATTAGTAGAAGAAAGGAAGAGAAGTCGGAGAAGAGAAGGGGAGTGGATTTAATAGCAGCCTTCAACTCCCTGCAGCAGGGTCGCAAAGGGGATGGAGCTGGGCTGTTCTCAGTGGTGGCAGATGACAGAGCAAGGAGCAATGGGCTCCAGTTGCAGCAAGGGAGGTTTAGGTTGGATATTAGAAAAAGCTTTCTCACTAGGAGGGTGGTGAAGCACTGGAACAGGTTCCCCAGAGAGATGGTGCAGTCTCCATCCTTGGAGGTGTTTAAGACCCAGCTAAACTAAGCCCTGGCTGGGATGATGTAGTTGGGGCTGGTCCTGCTTTGAGCAGGGGGCTGGACTAGATGTGACCTCCTGAGGTCCCTTCCAGCCCTCATTTTCTGTGATTCTAGGAGACTTTGAATCACACCTAAACGTGCTCTTGCTGCAACCCAAACCTGAGCCCTTGATAGCAGAATCCCCAGGGAGATTCTCCACCTTCAGTTCAAGGGCTATCCCTATAATACAGCATAAATAAGAGCATCTTTTGCAAACGGCTTGACCTTTCTCATTTCCTTTCCCCTGCTGGGGGGATGGTAAGGGCAGAGAGATGCATTTTTTTTTCTGTTTGTTTGCTGCTAGCAGCCTGGATGTATTACCACAGAAAGACACAGTGTAGTGTTGCTCCTTATAGACTAACCAAAGCAGATACATAGCACAAACTTTCAAACACTGAAGCTCAAGATGTCAGATGCTGATGAAGTGAGCTTCAGCTCATAAAAGCTTATGATATCTATCTATCTATCTATCTAAGATAGATAGATAGAGGGAGAGAGATGTAGGGATATCTCTGTGTGTAGATAGATAGATAGATAGATAGATAGATAGATAGATAGATAGATAGATAGATAGATAGATAGATAGATAGATAGATAGATAGATAGATAGATAGATAGATAGATAGATAGATAGATAGATAGATAGATAGATAGATAGATAGATAGATAGATAGATAGATAGATAGATAGATAGATAGATAGATAGATAGATAGATAGATAGATAGATAGATAGATAGATAGATAGATACTCAGAAAGCAAAGAAGATATATCAAGTACAGTTCTACCCTGTCTTCTGCTTGACTTCAGACTAACACAGCTAAATATGTCTCTTAGCACAGGAAACCTGTGATCTCTCTTACCACACCGCTCCGACCCTGCTGACTGCAGGCAGGCAAGAGAAGTGTTGTGTGTGCTTGGGCTGTGAGGTGCTTTGATCATGAAGGCTTGCACTTGGCCCCTAAATACAGTCCACTGGATGGTCTGCTTGGTGGTGCCTGCCCGGCTCAGGTCCCCCCAGCTCCTTCAGATTCCCCAACCACCAGGAACTGTTTCATTCCAGCCTGGTTTTCATTTGAAAGTGGATTTGTTTAGCCCAAATTAAAAGTCTTTATAACCAGTATCTGCTTCCTACAAGAAGGGGAGGGGGGGGGGTATAAAATATTTGCCAGAAAAGCCTTCAAACTAGTCCCTGGTTCTTGCTTACGTGGCAACCCCAGCCCCACTCCACCAACTTAAGGGCCAGGACAACTTCCCCTTCCTGAGTGGCTTGACTTCTGAGGAGAGGATGAGGGACCTGGGCTTATTTAGTCTGGAAAAGAGAAGGCTTAGAGGGGATTGAATAGCAGTCTTCACTTCCCTGCAGGGTGGGTCCAAAGAGAATGGATCTGAATTGATCTCAGTGGTGGCAGGTGACAGGACAAGGAGCAATGGGCTCCGGTTGCAGCAAGGGAAGTTGAGGTTGGATATTAGGAAGAACATTCTCACGTGCAGGGTAGTAAAGCACAGAAGCAGGTAACCAGAGAGGTTGTGGAGTATCCGTCTTTGGAGATTTTTAAGGCTTGGCTCAACAAAGCCTTGGCTGGGATGATGTAGTTGGGGCTGGTCCTGCTTGGAGCAGGGGGTTGGGCTCGATGTGACCTCCTAAGCTCCCTTCCCACCCTCATTTTCTATGATTTTAAGTGCGACTAATAATCAGGTCCCAGGAGAACGGCTCCTTTCAGTGCTTTGCTGCCAGTCTCAGAAATTGGCAAGCTGGGCAGTGAAAATGTAACAAAGATGTTTGACCCCAGTGAAGATCTGGGTCCCATGAGAGAGTGCATGTGGGCGGCAGGACAAGATCCCTGCCTTCTCCAAACTAGCTGATTTCATCTCCAATCCAGCGAATGCACCAGCTTTAGGAAAGCCTGGGCCAGGGGCCCCCGGCACTGTATGTTCTGTCCCATGCACTTGGGCAGTTCTTGTTGTACGTTGCTAAAGGAAATAAACCCTCACATTGGTCTGCTAAGGGATACTTACCTGTGGCTGGGAAGTGGCATGCTCTTTTGACATCGATGGTGGCCGTGCCCCAGCTGGCTGCATTGCTGGCGTTGCAGTGATAGAAGGTGTCACTGCTGCCCTCAGTGATCTTCAGCTGCAGCTGGGATTGATTCCCTGGGAGCTGCTGGTCCCCTGTGGCTGGGCTCCAGGATGCACCTCGGGACCAGCTGTAAGCGACTGTGTCAGCATCCTGCACCTGGCACGACAGGGTCACGTTGCACTGTCTGAGCTCTGCGTGAGCAGAGAGTACTGTGAGGTTGGGCTGCTGGACTCGGTCTGGAAAGAGAAGTCCTGGTGAGAGGGGCTGAGGGCAGTGGGTGCCCCTGAGAGGGCGAGACTGGGGGGAAGCAGGGCCCAGATACTCACCAAACACAGACACACGGAAGCAGGTGTTATCGGTAATGCCGGATGGAGATGTCACATGTATGGAATAGACACCGCTGTCCGACTTGTTAACCAGCTCAATCTGCAGCGAGAGGTTCCCAGGGTGGAAGGTGACTCTCCTACCTAGTGGGGAGTCTGTGTTGAGCTCCACATGACCGTCCCTCTTAGCAAGTGTCACAATCCGATACTGCACTCCAGAGCTGGGTCTCATACTCCAGGTGATTTCTTCCCAAACTAGCGATTGATTTTCTGGCACTAACCACACGTTTTCCTTTGTAACCACAGCCACTTCCATTTCTTTACAACCTAGTGCTTCGGAAAAGACAGGGAGCAAGGGGGAGCAAGGTGTTAATGCACCCCTGTGCACAGCTGGGTACCGGGGGTGTAGCAGGGATGTTCCTGCAGGGATGTGCGGTGGGCTGAAATGCAGCTGTGGGAAGATGCTGCATTGACCACCTGGGACCCTCTACAAAGCACCAGCAGGTACAACCCCAGCCTGGCCCCAAGCCAGGAGATGGGGGTAGCACCCCTGCAGCCACCCAACCTGACAGTGCCCCAGCACAAGGGCTTCCCACCGCCCTCCCTCCCTGCTCTGGACAGTCCTGTGTCTGCCTGTTTGGAGGCAGTTGTCACCTCTCCCGACACTATCCCCCACAGATAGTTCATCTTTCCCTCTATTTCCTAGCCTGCCAGCCGTTTCAACTGATCTCAGTCCTACTGGAAAGTGTCTGGAGATGTCCTTTCTGAAGCCCATTACCCCAAACCTGGTGAGCTGAGGCCCTCCCAGGCTCTTTGGGGTAGGGGTTTTTGTGATGGACTCTATGAGCCCATCACCCCCGCGGTGCCAGGAGTTGGGCTCACTTAGGATTTGGCTTCTCTGAGCCCATCAGTGAGGGCAACAAGTGAGTTCACACTCATCAGTGTGATGGTGTTTTAAAGTGCTTAGGGTCAAAAGGGACCTAAACAGATCATCAAGTCCGACCCCCTGCCCTGGGCAGGAACGAGTGCTGGGGTCATAACACCCCAGCCAAATATCTGTCCAGCCTCTTCTTGAAGACCCCCAAGTCTAGGAGAAAGCGCCACCACCCTTGGGAGCCCATTCCAGAACCGGGCAGCCCTAACTGTAAAGTAATGTCTCCTGATGTCCAGACTGAACCTGCTGTCTAACAATTTGTGGCCATTATTCCTAGTAACCCCAGGTGGTGCCCAGGGAACAGAGCCTCCCCCAATTCCCACTGGTCCCCCCTGGTGAGTTTGTAAATGGCCACCAGATCCCCTCTCAGCCTTCACTTGTGGAGCCTTCAGCGTCTCTTTGTAGGGCCTGCCCCACTGCCCCTTGACCATGTGAATGGCCCTTCTCTGAACCCTCTCAATGCTGTCCACATCCCTCTTGACATGCGGCATCCAGAATTGGAGGAGGTCCTCCAACTGTGGCCTGACCAGTGCCACATAGAGGGGAAGGATCACCTCCCTGGACCTGCTTGTGATGCATCTGTAGATGCACGACAAGGTGCAGCTAGCCTTACTAACCACATCCTCACATTGGTGGCTCATGTTCATCCTCATGTTCATCAACAATGACTCCAAGATCCCTTTCTGTCACCATGCTGACAAGAAGGGTGTTCCCAGACTATAGGTGTGTTGCTGGTTCCTATTCCCTAGATGCAGCACCTTGCGCTTGTCTGCATCGAATTCCATCCTATTCTCATCCGCCCATCTCTGCAACCTTTCTAGATCTAGCTAGATGCTCTCCCTCCCCTTCAGCGTGCCCACCTTGCCCCACATCTTGGTGTTGTCAGTGAATCTGGACAGCATGCTTTCCACACCCACATCCAGATTGCTGATAAAGATGTTGAACAGTACAGGCCCCAGGATGAGCCCTGAAGGACCCCACTGCCCACATCTCTCAAGGTCGAAAATGACCCATCCACCACCACTCTCTGGGTGTGACCATCCAGCCAATTTGTCACCCCTGACTGTGTAGACATTAATGCTGCAGTCACCAAGTTTTTTTAAGAGAACGTAGTGGGAAACCTTGTCAAAGGCCTTCTTGAAGTCCAGGAAGACAACATCCACCCGCACTCCTTCATCCAAGGACTTTGTAAAAGGAAACCAGGTTAGTCGGGCAGGACCTGCTCTCAATGAACCTGTGTTGGTTGCCCCTGAGCATTACCTCCCCTGCTGGGCCCGTGCAGATGTGCTCCTTGATCATTTTCTCAAAGGTCTTCCCAAGGACCAAGATGAGACTAACTGGCCTATAGTTACCCCGTTCCTCCTTTCTCCCCTTCTTGTAAATGGGGACCACATTGGCCCTTTTCCAGTCCTCTGGTACCTGGCCAGAGCCCCACGAGCGCTCATAAAATTGTGCCAGGGGCCCCGCTATGACCTCCACCAATTCCCTCAGCACTCTGGGGTGAAGAGCATCTGGACCAGCTGATTTAAACATCTCCAGCCCCTCCAAAAGTTCCCTAACTAGGTCACCCCTGACCCTAGGCATGGCGGTGCCTCCCCTGGGTCCATCCGTAATCCCAGTGGGGGAGATGTCCCGATCCCTGCTCAGAAATATGGAGGCAAAGAATTCACTGAAGAGATCAGCTTTTTCGTTTGCTGCAATCACCAGGTTGCCAAGCCTGTCCTGTAGGGGCCACACATTACCCGGTGCCTTCCTCTTTCTTCTTATGTATTTGAAAAAGGACTTTTTGTTATTCCTAATTCTGGTCGCTAGCCCCAGCTCCATCTCTGCCTTGGCCTTCCTAACAGCCTCCCTGCAGTCATGAGCAACGGAGGTGTAATCCTCCTTGGTGATAGCCCCTTGCTTCCACTGTTTGTACGCCTCCTTTTTTGCCCTTGGGCCCTCCTGGATGCCTTTGCAGAGCCAGGGGAGATTTTTAGCACTCCTGCCCCCCTTGGTGTGCATTGGGACTGACTCCCTTTGAGCTCGGAGGATCGACTCCTTGAGGAACAACCGTCCGTCTTGGACTCGCATCTCACTGAAGCTCCGCGATGGGTAGCATAGCGCCATGTCAGCTGCTCCTTGCCTCTGCTTCAGAAGCAGCCTCATTCACACCCACCCCCCTCCATGTTCGCACCCAGGTGGTCTCTCACAGCTCTTGCAAAGGTGTGAAGATAAGGAGACCTTTGATCTGGACAGCTGAGCTTCCCTCCTGTGTGGGTGGCCAGGTGCCTGCCAGTGGCTTGCAGCTGGCTGTGCTAATGCACAGCGGACGAGGGGTAGGCCATGCAGGGTCTGCAAAGCTGGCTTCCTCCTCCCTTGCTGTCTGGGGCTGAGGCTGGGTTAAATAGAGATGCTGGGATAGGAGCTTCCTCACTAGGGCTCTATCTGGTCTGGCGGCACAGAGCATGTTTGGAAGCTGGGTGCGAGGACACTCTCAGGTGTGTGCTCTTGTGCATGCAGCTCCTCACAGCTGCGTCAAAGGCCCTGTGTTCACCCCCTTGCTGTGGGTCAGTGAGACAGACCCTTGGTTTTCCGTCCTCGGTTGCATAGGACTCAGCTCTGGTGCTAGCATGCTGGGCTGTGGCTCAGGGACCTGCACGCTTTGGCCCTGCTGCTGGCTCTGAGCAGCTCTGCACGCTCTGGTCTGGGCTTCCTCTACTGACCGAAGAAGCTTTGCATGCTCTGGTCAGAGATTTAGCCTGTTTCTTTAAAAGCCACCTGGAAACAAAGTATGGCCAGGGGAAGTTGGCTTGAATGCCTCCGGTCTCCTAGAAACACCCATGATAAGCAGGCAGTAGGGTTGCAGAGAGCCCAGAAGAAACAATACTCCATGACGTGGCCAAAGTGATAGACTAGGACAGGGTTAGACTAACTGCTTGCAGTGGTATGGGACTGGGCTCTGTGACTCACTACAGCGTCAGAAGGTCCCACAAGCAATGCTTTCCCTAAGACCCATGCGATGGGGACCCCTGCCAGGATGCATCTTAATCTAGAGCCTCTAAGAACTGAGCTGCCTTAGCCTAAAAGACTGGAGCTCCCATGATGGACCCTGGAGTAGATACACAGCAGGATGCCAGGGAGAGGGCCTGGAGCTTAGGGGCTCCAGGGTGAGCCCAGGGGTACATCCCAGTTGCCCAAAGCTACTTGGCCCCTCAAAGATTTCAACCCACCTCTTTATCACCAACATCAAAATCGCTGAAGACCATTTTGAGAAATCCCTAAGTGAGGCCCTTGTTGGCCTAGCCTCATGCTACATTGAAAACCAACCCTGCAAAAATGCAAGTATGCAAGAAAAACACGAGGCCAACCTCCATCTCAACACGATGTGGCCCAGGACCCCTTATCCCACTGTCCAAACCCAGTTTACCTGGAGCCACCCTTGGTCAAACCCTCTCATGCAAAGAACACATCATGAAGACAAAAGCAAAGGCGAGCACTTGGAGCAACATTATAAGCTCACCAACTCAAAATGGGGAGCTAGCCCCTCAACCCTCCCAACCACTGCTCGGGCTCTCAACTTCTCTGCCGAGTATGCATGCCCTGTATGGAAGGGATCCACATATGCTAAACGCCTGGGCCCCTTTCTGAGCGATAGCTGCTGATGCATCGCAGGATGCCTGAAGCCTGCCAGCCTAAACAGTGCGTATCCGCTGGCTGGCATCGCTCTGCATGACATCAAAAGAGCAGTGGCCAGGAGGACAGAAGGATTGAGACAAATGGAAGATGCAAGATACCCGCTGTACCACCATCCTGCAGTGTACAAAGGTCTGAAGTCACACGGGAGCTTCCTCACCAGCACCCAACCTCTCAATGCCACACCCAAGGAGATGCGACTATGGATGTGGAACAAGAGGTCGAAGAAAATATCTGACAATGGAAAAATGGATAATCCAGTGGCCAAGTCTTTACCACCGGAGCTGATGAACCAAGTCAAAGGTGGTGGTGTCTTAACTGCCTGTGTACCAGAGTCAGACGTTCCAAGGAACTAAAGAAGAAGTGGATTATGCCACTGTGGTATACAGCCTCAGAGCTGCTGGCATGCCCACTGCTCAGGGGCACACGTACGAGGAAAGACCTTGCAAAGTACAATAAATGAGTACAGGCATGCGTAACAAAATAGTCAAACATGGTGTACAGACACAAAAAGATGATGATCCCCAACACCGCTCTCAGTGCATCTGTGACAACCCTGCGACTACAGCTGACACCTCTTTATTCATCCATGAAGCTGTGAAAACCCTGGTGCCAACAGCTCACAGGCTCCAGCACTGGGTGTCACAGGTTGTGACTTCTGTTTGCAGTTCATGCAGGCTGGCAGCGGAGCTCTGCTCTTGGAGATGTGGGCAGCGGCAGGTTTCAGCATGGCCTTGGCCCAGCCTTGTTCCATCCAAAATTAAGGAGCCTAAATAGTTTGCAGAAGTCCCTGAGCTCTGCTGATATCCAGAAGCAGAGAGTGAGACTCGGGAAGGGTTCAATTCTCTGTCTGACATCTCTGCTAGCTGTACAGTGGGCCCAATGAGGGAGATCCCCAGAAAAAACAGAGAGAACCCCCCAAAAAACCAAAATCTCATAGATTTGCTGGACTATTAGGCTATAACACCACACTGCCCTGCTATATTCCCTGTGCAAGCCTGTGCAGTGGTGGGGACTCATCAATCCCTACAATTTGCCCTTTGCAAAGGGACCTCTCAGCAATTATTTCAAATGCTTAATGACTCATTTGGAGTAAAAAACGAAGCTGCCAGGTGACCTGCACCATAGTACTGACCCACCCTGATGCTCCAAGAGCAGAGCCTCTGCTTGCTTTCTCAGCCCTGCTTCGCTTTGTGATGGCACGATGAGGGCCAGTTGCAGGTTTAGAGCCATGAATGCATGTCGCTTTGGGACTAGACTGAGACCCAACCACCTCATGACACCATCACCCATCAGGGGTGGATGTGAACAGGCAATGTTTGTTTGGAGAGCATCTCATCCCCCATGACCTGAGGATGCCTCATCACCCCAGCAGTGGCTATAACTTGCCTTCCAATAATGTCTCCCCCTCTTACCTTCACTGCTGAACACAGAGGCTGTCAAGAGGAGCAGAAGGCACAGGGGAAACATGATCTGGGTCCAGAGCTGCAGTTAATGGTGGGAAGGTCTCTTGGTTTTCAAGATCTTGTCGGTGTCCAGAGAACAGCGAATTGATCTGATGCAGCAGTCGCTTCTGAGCCAGCCCACCACTTCCTCTGCTTGCCGTGGTTTCTCTGCAAGGCGCCCTGTCGTTTCTCACTGCAACCCCAACCTTTCTGCCCCGTGGGGGAAACCTTGGGTGTCGAACCTTCCCCCACTCCCCTGCCTGTCTGCGATGAAGACAAGCTGGTTTGAGTGTGATCTAGGTAGCAGGGAGCAGGGGAGACCTGCAAAGAACTGGGAAGTGAGCACATCACCTTCCCCTTGCGCGCTCGGACATGAGGCTTTTCGACTGCAGATCTCAAAGCAAGTGTATTTTATTTCAAAGCACCTCTGTCGCACTTCTGGCCACCTTGAGAGGCTTTTTTTTAAAGCACAGTGGGAAAGTTAACCCTTGACTTGTCCCGCCAGGCAAATGAAACAACCTAGCGCACAGCCACAGCATAAGAGGAATCAATCCCCACACATATTACAGAAGCCTCCCACCCCATCTTTGAGGTGTTCCACACTTCCTTGTGGGATGTGACACATGGCAGATGCTGAGAGCTGCCAGCTAGAACCAGAAGAAGGAAGTACCTTCCAAATCTGTAGGGTCTGCAGCAATGAGCTCATCCCATTACACAGACAGGGAAACCAAGGGCTAGAGTCCCACAGTACGGCAGTGGCAGAGCTCCAGGCCCCTGTTTTGCCCTCCAGGCCGTGATGTGCCAAAGATGCACACACATGCTGCACCAGCTGCTGGGAACAGGGGAGATAACATGATGATGGGGAGGGGAGATACCGTGATAATAGTTTTTGGCCCAGGTGGTTTCACAGATCTGGCAGGGGAGATATCCTCCTGCTCAGCCCTGAATGACTTGGTGTAGGGATAGGATTCAGTGACCTAGACAAATCAGGGGACTGGGCCAAAAGGAATCTCATGAGGTTCAACAAGGACAAGTGCAAAGTCCTGCATTTAGGAGGGAACAATCCCACACACCAGTACAGGCTGGGGACCGACTGGCTGGGCAGCAGCTCTGCAGAAAAGGACCTGGGGTGACAGTGGGCAAGAAGATGGATATGAGTCACCAGTGTGCCCTTGTTGCCAAGAAGGCTAAAGGCATCCTGGGCTGCATTGGTAGGAGTGTCGCCAGCAGGTCATGGAAGTGATTCTTCCCTCTGTTCGGCACTGGGGACGCCACATCTGGAGTCCTCTGTCCAGTTTTGGGCCCCCCACTACAGGAGAGATGTGGACAAGATGGAAAGAGTCCAGTGGAGGGCAATAAAAATGGTTCAGGGGTTGGGGGACATGACTTGTGAGGAGAGGCTGAGGGCACTAGGCTTATTTAGTCTGCAAAAGAGAAGATGAGGGGGGAATTTAATAGCAGCCTTTAACTCCCTGCAGGGTGGTTGCAAAGAGGATGGACCTGCACTGATCTCAGTGGTGGCAGATGGCAGAACAAGGAGCAATGGGCTCCAGCTGCAGCAACACAGGTTCGTTTAGGTTAGATATTAGGAAAAAATTTCTCACTAGGAGGGTGGTGAAGCACTGGAATAGGTTACCCAGATAGGTTGTGAAGTCTCCATCCTTGGAGGTGTTTAAGACCCAGCTAGACAAAGCTTTGGTTGGGATGATGCAGCTGGGGCTGATCTTGCTTTGAGCAGGGGGTGGGACTAGATGTGACCTCCTGAGGCCTGTTCACACCCTCATTTTCTATGATCCTATGATTGTAAGCTGTAGTTGAGGGTAGAGGCCTGTCCCTTGCACCGTGGGTGGGCAGCCCTGCAAGAGTCTACAAATGCCTTCAAGGCAAGTATTTTGGCTACACAGTTTATAGTGATGAGGGATTGCTGTGAGGCTCTCCTCTAGCTTCCTCCTTCTGGCTCAGTGCAAGCTAGATGAGGCGGCATCTGAACCCCAAGGCCTCCAGGCTTGGAGCTTGCTTGCAGGAGCCTGCCATGGATTATGGAAGTATCCGAAGCCCCAGGGTGAAGAGCCTGGGAGGGATGAGACAGGCTGGTGGTAGCACCACATAAACTGGCACCAATTTGGAACTTAATTCAGAACAGATTTGGCCTGGAAACAGAATTAGTTTAAAAAAAATATTAGAAGTGAGCATGCCTCCTTGCATGGTTTCAGTGTCACGGTATTGCAGCCGTGCAGTCATGGGAAGCAGTCTCAGCCCAACTGCTCAGCACTTAGCAGACAAGTGTCATGGGGCAGCACATCTGTTGGGGGTAACAAGGGGCATTTCAGGTCAGTGAGCCAGGGGATGGGGAATCCTCCTGGCAGTTTCACTAGGATGCCAACCCGCAGCTTCCCTGTGCACACAGGAACCAGTTTGGATTACAGCCCTGGGATCCTGGAAACGCTGAGACAGTTCAGCTGGCTGAGCAAGATTGACTTCTTCGAGCCAGCGGGGCATGTGGGCCTGGGTGGGGGGATTTTGGACATCCCATGGCTGGTACATACCTCATCCTCACTGTATTGGCAGGCACACGCAGTGGCACTTTGATGTAAGATCAGCCCCAGGGTCCGTGTTTATCTCATGCATCAGGTGCAATCAGTGCCTTTGTGACAGTGGCCGACCTGGCCCCGGGGCTGTCACACAGGTAACAACAACAGAAATAGCCTGTCCTGCACTAGCTCAGCGCAGAAAGCTCTTGGCTATGCCGGGGCTGAGGCTGGCTCCTGTCCCAGCATGGAGCAAAGCAAAAGAGTGGGAAAGGGTGGGCAGCCCTATGGATCCTGACTTAGCTGCCTGGGGATAGCAGTATTAACCACCCTGTCCTCCTTTAACCTCTTCCATCCCCCAATCTGCCCTCTTCCTTATTCCTGTGCAGCAAATTTCCAGTAAAGATATTTGCTGCATGCAGTTTCGCCCTGTCATTGCACTTCTCTGCCCATTCCCCATTGTGCAACCACGAAGGGACCAGGAGAAAGTGCTAGCAGGCTGCATTGGGAGGGGGTTTCTATGCTGCACGTGGCACCTCTGAGTCAGGGTTTTCCCAAGCCCCAGCAGGATCGGGGCCTGAGGGTGCTGGAAGGGAGACCCAGCATCTGGTCACACTGCCCTGGGCCTCTTCTCACACTTCCTCTGCTGCTGGGTGACGGAGCCACAACCCAGCCCCGCTCAAACCACCACTCCCCTGCTTTATGCAGGGTTGCCTGCACTTGTGGGGTGCTCAGGACCTGCAGGATTGAACCCTCAAGAGGGAACTAAGCCTAGTTCCTCCTTATTCATCATTTCTTGATCTGACTTCTTCAGCCTGGCCGCTTAACCTTGCTCTCCACCGCCTGGTCTGCACTCACCTGCTCTGCGCAGCTCAGCCAGGATGAAGGGGGCTCTCGGACCCCTCCTGCTCTCCCTCCTTCTGCTCCTCCAAGCTGGAGGTGAGTGACAAGGGGCTGCTCTTCCCTGGGTGCAGCCTGGGGCGGGCTCAGGCATGGGAGAGGGGGGGCTTTGAAGCAGAGACTGTCTTTGGGAGCCGTGTTTGTGCCGTGCTTTGCAGAGGGGAGCCCTGGGCTAGGATGAAGATTATCAAAAAGCAGCAGGAGCTTACAGAGAGATGCATCTTTTCTACTTGTTCTCTAGAAAATGCAAGACACGGCTTGCCTCTAAGTGCCCTTTGCACCCGAGAGAAGTGTGTGGCAGCCGGTATTTCTCTCAGGAGCTGAAGAGTCTGCTAACCCTTCTCTCCCCCTTGCCCTTCTGAACCCCCAGGTTGTCAAGAAGTAAAAGTGGTGGCTGCTGTTGGGGACACGGTTCAGCTGCAGCCCAACACATGGCTGTTGTCCTGGGTGACAGTCAACTGGATATTGAAACGCAGTTCACAGACCTACTGGATCCTCAAATACGAACAGAACAGGACCTCGGCCAGTCCCTTTCTGCCCTTTGCTGACAGAGTCTCTTTCCACCCTGGGAATCTCTCACTGCAGATTAACTCGGTCACGGAGAAAGAAAGTGGCCTCTACATCATGGACCTGAAGCTGACAAACGGCTCTAAAGTCACCAGTAATTTTCGTCTGTTTGTGCTTGGTGAGTTTGGGGGTGCCCCTTTCCCCCCGTGTTCACCCCTGGGGCACCCGGACCCTCTCACTGGGACTTCTCCTTCCAGACCGTGTCCAGCAGCCCAAGATCAAGGCATCTACTTCCCAAGAGCGTGGATGGTGCTACGTTACCCTGTCCTGCTTGGTGCCCAAAGCTGACTGGGTCACCTACAGCTGGTCTCGAGGCGTATCTTCCAGCCCAGCCCCAGAGGACCATTGGCTCCAAGAGCATCAAGCCGATCTGCAGCTGGAGATCACTAAAAGCGGCAACAACACCTTCTATCACTGCAATGTCAGCAATGCCATCAGCTGGGGCATGGCCACCATCGATGTCAAACCGCTGTGCAACTACACAGGTAAGTGCCCCCTTTGCACCAGACATACGAGTGGGGACAGGGATGTTTAGCATCTTCCTGGGTCCTGTGGAGCTGGTTTGTGAGCCTGACCTGAATGAAACCAGAGGAAGGGGCCTAGCATCCCTGAGGACGCTCTAGCTGCCCCAGCCTCCATCCTGGTCTGGTTCATCTGAGAGCCTGGCAGACTAGTGGGGCTGGATCTCTGGCCTTGGGGAACCTAGTGGGAAGCCGCAGAGCTGGGAGCACCATTTCCCCAGCACTGGGGCAGTCCCCCTGGGTGGGCTGCCCCAGAACCAGGGATGCTGACTGGTCTGCCTGGAAGTAGGGAGACTCATTGCAGGTCTACACCCTCTCCCAGCCGCCCAAGGGCAACGCTCAAGCACGTCCTGCCTCCCCCTCCCCCTGCACACACCAAGCCCAGATAGATGCAGCAAAGCCGTGCGCCAGAGCAGTGG